>NC_041381.1:482111194-482161408 GCF_002162155.2 Triticum dicoccoides | reverse complement strand
CTTAATGGCTGGCCTCCCGGGGTTACAATGGTAATGCTACATGGGCGCGAGGCCTTGATGTCAGTGTCTAGGAGTCGGCAGTGGGGGCCACCGGGTCTGCCAGGTCCGTCGGGTGTGGGTCTCGCCGGGTCCGTCGGGTGCGGGCCGTACCGGGGCCATCGGGCGCCGGTATGGCCGGCTGCTGGGGACGGTACACATGCCCTGCCAGACGTCCTGGGACAGCGGCGCTGTCTCGCTACAAGGCCGTGCCTCTGGGACGCCGCCCGCCCCGGGCGGTGGCTTGGTCGGCACGGCTGTCGCGCCCGCCGGGGCCGGCGTAACGGAGGGAGCACTATAGCCATGCTCGCTTGTCATTGGAGGTTGGCCTCTTCAATGGTGGCCGGCGTGCGCAAGTCGGCTGATCGGATTGTGGTACTTGGCCGAATTGTGGCTCTTGGCCGGGTCGCGGCTCCTGGCCGGGTTGCGCTGGGGAGCCGGCAAGGGGCGAGTCAGATTGAGGGGCTTTGCCTACCCTATTTTTTTAAAGAGATCCGGGTTCTGTTGCCTGCCCGGGCTCTACCCCCCCTGACAGTAGTCCCCAAAGTTGTGTAGGCTCGCCGGCTTCAAGTAGGGGGGCCTTCACAATTTCACCCTCCTAAGGAGGCGATTGAGTTGATGAAGTTCACGGCCGCCAGGTCCCAGCAACACCCACTATGTGCCGGCTTCCAGAAGCCGCATCGCGGCATCGCGGTCTGGTCGAAAGCCCAGGATTTTTGTTAAGTCCTGAATTGAGGGGGAAGGACGCGCCCCTTGCGCGCCCTGTGGCGTCGCCACATGGTGAACAACGGCCGGAGAGGCCCTGCCAGCCCATGCGCGCGATGGGACGCGACTGTGGGCTGGGCCCCGCCATGCCGCGCCCTCAGCCCACGTGTGGGGATTTATTGTGGCCGCCGCGGGAGGTTGGTCTTCTGCTGCAGTTAAGTCGTGGGGGAAACGCGCCCTGGTAACGTGGGGAAGTGGTTGTAACCGGTCCCACTTCCCCACGTCCTGACGTGATTATAAAACGGGGCGTGGGGCGTGGTGGACATGCTCTTGCATGCCCCCTGCTTTCCCATCATCTTTCTCCTTTTCTTCTCCTTCAACGCCCGAGCACGCCCTAACTGCAACGCCCGAACACCACTTGCAGCGACCAATGCCCGCTCCGACCTCCTGCCGCGACCACTTCCCCTGCCCTCGAGGGATTCTGCCAATGTCGCGGCCGAAGGGCACGTGGGAGGAGTCCCAGGCCGACGGGGAGGAGATTCAGTACCTCCGTGACACCAGGCGTCTGCCGTTAGCGACGCTAGTGGTCGCGCGTGCGCCGAGCAGCGAGACCGAATCGCAGTCATTGGAGGGCGAATACATTGTCTTCGCCAACCACTTCAAGCGCGGGTTTGGTCTTCCCGCGAGTGATTTTGTTTTGAACTTTCTTGCACTTCTTCGGGCTGCAGCTGCACAACCTTGGTGCTAATGCAGTGCTGCAGCTCTCCAGCTTCACCACCCTCCGCGAGGGGTACTTGGGCGTGGAGCGGACATAGATCTATGGGTCCGCCTCTTCTTCCTTAAGCAGCAGGGGCCGGAAGCTGGAGCCATGTTTGACTGTGGGGCCGCCATCGTCTCGGGCCGGCCGCTCAGCCCATTTCCTAAGATGCCTATGGAAGATTCTGCCAAGAAGTGGCAGAATTCCTTCTTTTACTTGTGCAACATCGGCGGAGGAGTCGACAACATCAATCCACCGTCGTTCACCAACGAGCAGCCGCTCGCCAAGAGGAACTAGAGATACCACCCGAAGAATCCACCGCAAGCGGTGCTGAATTTCTACAGCCGGGTTGCCGAGATGACTGCGTGCGAGGGGCTGACCGGCATGGACCTCATCGCCGCCTTCATCAAACGCCAGGTCCTGCCGCTGCAGCGCCGAGTGCACCTCATCAGCGAGATGACCAGCCTCTTGGACCCCACCCGGATGTCGGCCCAACGGTTGTCGATGAAGCAGGTCGCCGACCGGGTGAACACCATTTCCAAGGCCGGGATGGCCAAGGAATGGCATTTCAAGAAGGCGCCCCACCACAAGGAGCATCTGGCATCGGCGGTGAGTCCTTGGTCCCCATATTTCGCTATGCCCGAGCTCTTTCTCCGCCCTAACGTGATGAGGGAGGTGTTGCTTCTTGTGGTCAAGCAAATGCGTGACAGAACGAGGGAGCAGGTGAAAGTGCAACTATCTCTAGGTGGTTTTGGTAATTCCTAACAACATATATTTCATTGAGCTAATGCTACTTCAAGATAAATATTTCAGGAAAGCTCAATGATTGGCATGACATGGATGAGAAAAGTGGATCCCTCAAAATGCTAAGGACAAAAGGATTGGCTCAAGCTCAAAGCTCAAGACTCTACATTTTCTATTTTTAGTGATCCAAGATCACATTGAGTGTATAGGAAAAGCCAATACTATCAGGGAGGGATGAGGTGTTGCTTAATGGCTTTCTTGCTCAAAGTGCTTAGTGATATGCTCCAAAGCCCTCAACTACTTTCTCACATCCACATATGACCTAAACCAAAAGTCAAACTCGGCCCCACCGATTCTTTCTATCCGGCGCCACCGAGTTCTGATGTCGTAGCCACTGCCACAAACCCTAGGCAAATCGGTCTCACCGATAGGGATCTCGGTCTCACCGAGATGGGATTGTAATCTCTCTGTTTCCCTTTGTAACGTTTCGGTCAAACCAAGATGAGCGATCGGTCCCACCGAGATTACAATGCAAACTCTCTGTTTCCTTTTCGTAATGTTTCGGTCTCACCGAGATGAGCGAATCGGTCCCACCGAGTTTGCCTGACCAACCCTCTGTGTGTCCATTACCAAAATCGGTCTCATCGAGTTTGTGTAATCGGTCTCACCGAGATTACGTTATGCCCTAACCCTAACCATATTGGTCCTACCGAGTTGCATGTCGGTCCCACTAAAAATCCTAACGGTCACATTATTTGCTGAATCGGTCCGACTGAGTTTGACGATTCGGTCCCACCGAGATTAGTAAGTTGTGTGTAACCGTTAGATTTTGTGTGGAGGCTATATATACCCCTCCACCCACTCTTCATTCGTGGAGAGAGCCATCAGAACGTACCTACACTTCCAACATACATTTTCTGAGAGAGAACCACCTACACTTGTGTTGAGGCCAAGATATTCCATTCGTACTATATGAATCTTGATCTCTAGCCTTCCCCAAGTTGCTTTCCAGTCAAATCTTCTTTCCACCAAATCCAAATCCTGTGAGAGAGAGTTGAGTGTTGGGGAGACTATCATTTGAAGCACAAGAGCAAGGAGTTCATCATCAACACACCATTTGTTACTTCTTGGAGAGTGGTGTCTCCTAGATTGGCTAGGTGTCTGGGAGCCTTCGACAAGATTGTGTAGTTGAACCAAGGAGTTTGTAAGGGCAAGGAGACCGCCTACTTCGTGAAGATCTACCCCTAGTGAGGCAAGTCCTTTGTGGGCAACGACCATGGTGGGATAGACAAGGTTGCTTCTTTGTGGACCCTTCGTGGGTGGAGCCCTCCGTCGACTCGCGCAGTAGTTACCCTTCGTTGGTTGAAGTCTCCATCAACGTGGATGTACGATAGCACCAGCTATCAGAACCACGACAAAAACATCCGTGTCTCCTATTGTGTTTGCACTCTCCAAACCCTTCCCTTTACATTCTTGCAAGTTGCATGCTTTACTTTCCGCTGCTCATATACTCTTTGCATGCTTGCTTCAATTGTGTTAAGATTGCTTGTACCATGCTAAAGTTGCTAAAATCTGCCAAAGACTAAAATTGGGAAAAGGTTAAGTTTTTATTTGGTCAAGTAGTCTAATCAGCCCCCCTCTAGACATACTTTCGATCCTACAAGTGGTATCAGAGCTTTGGTCTCCATTTGCTTTGATCTCCATAGCTTTTGGTGGTCATAGCCTTGGTTTCACAACCTAGGAGAGTATGGCGTCTAGCGAGGGAAATTACCACCGTAGAGGTCCTTACTTTGATGGTACTAATTTTGCTAGTTGGAAGTATAAGATGAAAATGCATATTCTTGGACATAACCCTGCCGTTTGGGCTATTGTGTGTATTGGCTTGCAAGGTGAATTCTTTGATGGGAGAGAACCGAACCGTCAAGCTACCACGGAGGAGTTGAAGATGCTGCAATACAACGCTCAAGCTTGTGATATCCTATTCAACGGATTGTGCCCCGAAGGATTCAACAAAATCAGCCGTCTTGAGAATGCAAAGGAAATTTGGGATACTTTGATTGACATGCACGAAGGTACCAACTCCGTCAAGGAGTTCAAATTGGATGTGCTTCAAAGTCAACTTGACAAGTTCAAAATGAAGGATGGTGAAGGTATCGCTGAAATGTACTCTAGGATTGTTCTAATCACAAATGAGATTGCCAGCTTAGGAAGTGAAGAGATGACCAACAAATTCATCATCAAGAAGATCCTAAGAGTCTTGGATGGAAACTATGATACCGTGTGCACATTGATCCAAATGATGCCCAATTACAAAGATCTCAAGCCAACGGAAGACATTGGAAGAATTGTTGCTCATGAGATGTCACTCAAGGATAAGGAGGAGCTCCACAACAAGTCAAGTGGTCCTTACAAAGCCTCATGTGAAGCTCCCACATCATCAAGTGAGAAACAAACCTTCAATGAAGAATTGAGCCTAATGGTGAAGAACTTCAACAAGTTCTACAAGAGTAGAAGCAAGGAAAGAAGTTCCAAGTCAAGGTCCTACAATGACAAAAGATCTTCTAGTCGTGAGCGTAATTGCTACAATTGTGGAAGACCCGGACACTATTCCAATGAGTGTACGACACCCTACAAAAGAAGAGAAGATTCTCCAAAAAGAAGAAGTAGAAGAGAAGAATTACCACCAAGAGAGAGAAGGAGTAGAAATGATAGTTATGAACGAAGAACATCCCGGAGAAGCAAGGATTCAGAAACGAAGGACAAGTCATCAAGGAGCTACACAAAACGAAGACATCAAGCTCATGTTGGTGAATGGGTATCCGGCTCCGACTCCGACCATCACTCCGAGAGAAGCTATCACTCCGACTCAGAACATACTCAAGATGAAGGTGTTGCCGGTCTAGCACTTGTGTCAACCAACTCCTACGACATATTTGACTCACAAAATGAAGGACTTGGAAGATACTTCATGGCTAAAGGCCCAAAGGTATCACACCCCGAGTATATTGATTTCAATAATGAAGATGACTTGTTAGGTGATGATGATTTACTTGTTGACAACTCTAGTGATGAATACTATGATGAAACGTCAATTAATCATGCTAATCAAGATAAAACGAATGACAATGATAAGGAGAAGATTGAGCTCCTAACTAAAGAACTAAACACTCTTAAGTTAGCTCATGAAACTATCTTAGGAGATCATCGAGAACTTTTAAGGACTCATGAGAAGTTACGCTTTGAAAAGCTCAACCTTGAGCAAGAACATGAGTTTTTAAAAGCAATCAATGATGATCTTCGCAAGAAAAGTTCTTCTTACATTGCCAAGCGTTTACTCTTATCTACTTACATGCCTCAAGTCAAGTCTAGTAACAAGAACAAGAAATATTCTTCCTCTAGTAGTAACAATAATCATGCTAAATCCAATGTTGTTGCTTCTAGTAGTTCTCTTGATTCCACTAATGATTCTCTTAGCCAAGTTACACTTGAGCAAGAAAATAGCTTACTGAAGGGAATCATAGAGAAAGGTGTTTACAAGAGCCTCGCCGGGAGTAAGCAATTCGAGGAAATTGTACGCAAGCAAGGAAGGCACCAGAAGAACCAAGGTGTCGGTTTTGAACGCAAGTTCAACGCCAATGGAGTTGAGTGGGAAGAAGATCAATACCCCAAGACGAAGTTTGTTCCTCAACAAGAGAAGTATGATCCTACTTCTTTCAAAGGGACACAAGCTCAAGACGATCTTCCACCACAAGACCACAAGCAAAAAGGCAAGGATAAGCTTCAAGAGGAGATTGATGCATTTGAAGAAGCTCCTAAGGCCTTGGTCAAGTGGGTTCCCAAGACTTCATCAAGTACAACTACAACCCCAAGGATTCCCATCAAGATGATGTGGATCCCGAAGAAGAAGAACTAGAGAGTTCTTGAGGGTGACTCCGCCAACATATTTCACTCTTATCATTTTGGCAAGAACAAGTGCAATCAACTTCCACATCTTGCACTAGTTCAAGGAGTCACAAACCCTCTTGTTGGTAAGACAAGGGACAAGGTAACCTAATGCTTTCATGGACATCATCTTGTGTGTGCATCACTCTATGTCTATGGATATCCTTGTTTGTTCCTTGTGGGACTAACTTGTGTAGGTATTGAAAGTGCAACTCACTCCAAAAAGGATTGCTCCAAATGACCTACATCAACATTGAGCATCCACATCTTCAACACCTACATGAAGTCATCATCGACAAAACCCAAGGTTAGTTCATCCCTATTAAGGGGGATCTCACATCTAGGGGGAGCTTTACTCTAAGAATTGAGTCAAAGCAACTCTAATGGTGTGAACACAACAATGCTTTATGTAAAAGTGGTAACCCCACTTGTGCTAAAACGATGAGTATGACCTATGATCACATGTTCTCATTTGACTCCTAAGTCAATATACTCATATATAGATGACCTAGTCATCGCCAAGTGCTTGATAGATGCTAGAATGGTTGTGCATGCTTTGTCACATATTTTATTTGCCATTTTATCATGTGAGCATGTTGGTTGCATAATTTACTCATTCGGGGACATCCACTTGTAGTTTTGATTGTTTGGTTTCTTCTTCTTTTGCCAAGTGGATGGACAAGAATGCCTAAAAACCTTCTCTAGCTATCTATGCTTTTCTTGTCTCAAACTCTATTCATGCTACATCACAAAGTTTGATCAAGTCAGATTCGAACCACTCTGTGTGAGGGGCACTCAAAGTCCCCTATTCGTCATAGATTTAAACCTTCCAAAAACTCTTTGTGCGTTTCGGTCTGACCGATCCATCCATTTCGGTCATACCGACATCACTAAGTTGATCTAGATTTTCAATCTCGGTGCAACGATTTGAACTTTTTGGTCACACCGAGTTGTAGTAACTTCTTGCAGTTATGCATCTCGGTGCCACCGAGTTGTTCCACTCGGTCACACCGACAGGGTCAGGCTATACATACCCCCGAGCCAAAATTTGGTAATTTTTCCGAACCTCTTCGCCCGCGCATAGCCTGCTCTGCCTCCTCGGGTCTCCGGATCGTCCTCCTCATCGCCAGCGACCTCCAGCCGCTTGTCTCCTCCGCCGTCAACGGGATTCTGCTCCGCCATTGCCGCCGTAGCAAGTCCATCGCCGCATTAGGGTATGGATTTGAATTTTTGTGCTATTCCCAACTCCGATTCCTAGCACATTGCGTTGCCATGTATCTTGCCACGATTGAGAACTTCCTATCCAGCGAAATATCTCCGTACATTTGTTTTGGATTGAAAATTTAGGGTTAGGTTTCCGCCGAACTCATCTCGGACCGACCGAGTTGTAGAAATTGGTCCCACCGATTTGGCTCAGGCCAGTTCACATGTGATTCTCGGTCTGACCAGGAATTGCAAATCGGTGTGACCAAGTTCAGGACTTTGTGAAACCCTAGCAGTCTCGGTGCCACCGAATTGTGACTCGATCTGACCGAGTTCACTAGTTTAGGTTCCAAAAGCTGCTTCGGTATCACCGATTTTACAAATCGGTAGCTCCGAAATGCTTTCTGTGGAAAACTAAAACTAAGTTTTTGACTCAATCTTTTTGCAAAAACCTCTGTGCTTTGTGATGCTCATCTACTCTACCTCATCTATATCTATTCACAGGATCTGCTGTCAGAGTTTGCATCATGTCAGATCAGAGTGACAGTCAGAACAAGTCTGAGGAGCAAGTTCACATGAGTGAGGGCACTAGTCCCTCCAGTACCTCAGATGAGGGTAGCAGGAGCACACCCAGCAACTTGCCAAAGGCAGCCACCAGGGCCAGGAAGAAGAGAACCTCAGATTCTGAGGATGAGGACTATGTGGCTATTGAGGATGAGGCCGCCTCAAAGAAGAAAGTGCTGAAGAAGGAATATGGCACAACTGCTACCACTAAGCCAGGAATGAGAACAAAGGTTCCTGCTAAGAGAGTTCCTATGTCAAAGGCCAGAGCATCCACTCAAGAGACTTTGGGATCTAAACCCAAAGAACCAGCTGTAGCTAAAAAGAAAAGGAAAGAAAGGGTCAAGAAGACTGAGGGAGTCCTGGATTAGGGGGTGTCCGGATGGCCGGACTATGACCTTTGGTCGGACTCCCAAACTATGAAGATACAAGATTGAAGACTTCGTCCCGTGTCCGGATGGGACTTTCCTTGGTGTGGAAGGCAAGCTTGGCGATACGATATGAAGATCTCCTCCCATTGTAACCGACCCTGTGTAACCCTAGCCCTCTCCGGTGTCTATATAAATCAGAGAGTTTTAGTCCGTAGGACGAACAACAATCATACCATAGGCTAGCTTCTAGGGTTTAGCCTCTCTGATCTCGTGGTAGATCAACTCTTGTACTACCCATATCATCAATATTAATCAAGCAGGAGTAGGGTTTTACCTCCACCGAGAGGGCCCGAACTTGGGTAAAAACATCGTGTCCCTTGTCTCCTGTTACCATCCGCCTAGACGCACAGTTCGGGACCCCCTACCCAAGATCCGCCAGTTTTGACACCGACATTGGTGCTTTCATTGAGAGTTCCTCTGTGTCGTCATGCTTAGGCCTGATGGCTTCTTCGATTGTCAACCACGACGCGGTCCAGGGTGAGACTTTTCTCCCCGGACAGATCTTCGTATTCGGCGGCTTCGCACTGTGGGCCAATTCGCTTGGCCATCTGGAGCAGATCGAAAGCTACGCCCCTGGCCATCAGGTCAGGTTTGGAAGCTTAAACTACACGGCCGACATCCGCGGGGACTTGATCTTCGACGGATTCGAGCCACGGCTGAGCGCGTCGCACTGTCTCGATGGGCATGATCTAGCTCTACCGCCGGACAGCGCCCAGAGTGACGCTCAGGTGTCCGCTCCGACCATTAGCTCGGAGCCGACTGTGCTAGTCGGGGATGGATGGTTGGACGCCGCCCCAGGAGCCGCAATCTCTACGGCGATAGAGCCGAATACCAGCCTAGTCCTTTGCAAGGCCCGTGACTCCAAGGTGCCGGACTCCGTTCCAGACTCTGAATCTTCCGCACCCCTTCCAGTCGAACCCGATTGGGCTCTGATCATGGAGTTCACTGCCGCGGACGTCTTTCAGCACTCGCCCTTTGGCGATATCCTGGATTCACTAAAGTTTCTCTCTTTGTGAGGAGAGCCCTGGCCAGACTATGGTCAGCAGGGTTGGGATGCGGACAACAAAGAAATCCTAAACCCACCCACCACCCACTTTGTAGCCACTGTCGACAATCTAACCGACATGCTCGACTTCGACTCCGAAGACATCGACGGTATGGACGCCGATGAAGGAGACGACCAAGAACCAGCACCTATAGGGCACTGGAGGCCACCTCATCATATGACATATACATGGTGGACACCCCCAAAGCAGGGGATGGCGATGAAAAAGCGGAGGACGACCCCTCCAAGAAGCAACCCAAGCGCCAACGTCGGCGGCACCGCTCTAAATCCCGCCAAAGCAAGAACGGCGAATCCGGCACCGGAGACGTCAACACCCCGGACAGTGCCGAAGACAACCCCCTCCAGCAGGATTCAGCGCAGGAGGACGAAGGAGCCAGCCCTCATGAGAGAGCGGCAGATAGAGAGGTCGAGGACGACAATTATATGCCTCCCTCCGAAGATGAGGCAAGCCTCGACGATGACGAATTCGTCGTGCCAGAGTATCCCGTCGAACAAGAGTGTTTCAAACGCAGGCTTATGGCCATGGCGAGCATCCTCAAGAAAAAACAGCAGCAGCTTAGAGCTGACCAAGACCTGCTAGCCGACAGATGGACTGAAGTCCTGGCGGCCGAAGAGTATAAACTCGAACGCCCCTCCAAGAGTTACCCAAAGCGCAGGCTGCTACCCCAACTAGAGGAGGAAGCAACTAAACCTACATCACCAGCGTACGATGCGCCTGATCGGCCACCCCGTGGCCGCGACAGAGAGGCCCTTCGGCCCTCAATCCAAGCCGCACCCCGGCGCCGCTCTAAGAATACCAGAGCACGGGGAAACGCAACAGACCAGCAAGACATATTGGAGGATAAGGCAAGGCAAATAAGATCGATCTACGGATCGTGTGGGCGCCCCACATCACGTGACAATAACCGTCATGATGTATATGATAAATACGGTCAGGCCGAATACAACAGACAAAGCTCATCCGAGCTACGTCGCGATATAGCCCAGTACAGGGGCGCCGCACACCCACTATGCTTCACAGACGAAGTAATGGATCATCAAATCCCCGAAGGTTTTAAACCCGTAAACATCGAATCATACGATGGCACAACTGATCTCGCGGTATGGATGGAGGATTATCTCCTTCATATCCACATGGCCCGTGGTGATGATCTACACACCATCAAATACCTCCCGCTCAAGCTTAAAGGACCAGCTCAGCAGCCTGCCAGCAAAGTCAATTAGTTGCTGGGAGGACCTGTAATCCGCATTCCTTGACAACTTCCAGGGCACTTATGTGCGGCCACCAGACGCCGATGACCTAAGCCACATAATCCAGCAGCCAAAGGAATCGGCCAGACAACTCTGGACACGGTTCCTAACCAAGAAAAATCAAATATTCGACTGTCCGGACGCCGACGCCCTTGCAGCCTTCAGGCACAACATCCGAGACGAATGGCTTGCCCGGCACCTAGGACAGGAAAAGCCGAAATCTATGGCAGCCCTCACGACACTCATGACCCGCTTTTGCGCGGGCAAAGACAGCTGGCTAGCTCGTAGCAATAACATAACCAAGAGCCCTGGCAATTCGGATACCAAGGACAACAATGGCAGATCATGTCGCAACAAGCACAAGCGCCGCATTAATGATGACAATACTGAGGATACAGCAGTCAATGCCGGATTCAGAGGCTCTAAACCCGGTCAGCGGAAGAAGCCATTCAAAAGAAACCTTCCGGGCCCATCTAGTTTAGACCGGATACTCGATCGCTCGTGCCAAATACACGGGACCCCCGAACAACCAGCCAACCACACCAACAGGGATTGTTGGGTGTTCAAGCAGGCAGGCAAGTTAAGTGTCGAAACAAGAGACAAGGGGCTGCATAGCAACGACGAGGAGGAGCCCCATCCGCCGAACAACAAAGGACAGAAGGGATTCCCCCCGCAAGTGTGGACGGTGAACATGATATACGCAACCCACATCCCCAAAAGGGAGCGGAAGTGTGCTCTCAAGGACGTCTATGCGTTGGAGCCAGTCACCCCAAAGTTCAACCCATGGTCCTCCTGCCCGATCACTTTTGATCGAAGGGACCACCCCACTAGCATCCGTCACGGCGGATTCGCCGCATTGGTCCTAGACCGAATCATTGACAAATTTCACCTCACTAGAGTCCTCATGGACGGCGACAGCAGCCTGAACCTGCTTTATCAGGATACAGTGCGAAAAATGGGTATAGATCCCTCAAGGATTAAACCCACAAAGACAACCTTTAAAGGCGTCATACCAGGTGTAGAAGCCAGCTGCACAGGCTCGGTTACACTCGAAGTGGTCTTCGGATCCCCGGATAATTTCTGAAGTGAAGAGTTAATCTTCGATATAGTCCCATTCCGCAGTGGCTATCACGCCCTGCTCGGACGAATCGCATTTGCAAAATTCAATGCGGTGCCGCACTATGCATATCTCAAGCTCAAGATGCCAGGCCCTCGCGATGTCATCACGGTAAATGGAAACACCGAACGCTCTCTCCGAACGGAGGAGCACACAGCGGCCCTGGCGGCGGAAGTACAGAGTAGCCTCTCAAGGCAATTCTCCAATCCGGGTGTTAAACGTCCGGACAACGTCAAGCGCGCCTGAAGTAACCTACAACAAAACCGGCTGGCACGTTCCGAGAAAGCATAGCAGTGCGGCCCCAACCCCAGCCCTCGCCAGATGGCGATATCAGTACCACACGTACATAATTACACTTTGGAAATACCATGGGCATAAGGGGAGGGGCACAACCACGGCACGCCCAGAATGCGGCTCAACCGCAGTTAGGGGCTCCCTATTCTGCCGTTTCTTTTTTTATACATTCAGGACCCAACTATTCGGAAGGCATGTCCGGCAACACCCTCGCCGAACACACGATGCAATAGCCAGGGAGAGAACAAGCCACGTAAAATGTCCAGGTGGTCTCTATAACGAGCTAAATACCTGTTTTACTTAAAATCCCGCAGCTTGCCCCTGGAGGGGGGACATGTCAAATAATCCCATCTCTTGTTTATCGCACTATTTGTATCGTTCTGCTTTCATAGCAGCCATTTTTAATAAATAATACATAGCTCTTATCTATTATTGTATTCACCTATTTTTTATGCAAATATGTTCAGTCATGACACTACGCAACCGTACACTTTGGTACGGCCAATACACCAGGGGCTTCAACACCCCATAACATGGTGTGAGAAGACCGAACACTCTCACGAGTGCGGCACCTCGAACTTATAACACTATATGCATCGGCTCCGAATCATGTCTTGGGTCAATAGTTGGGTTTGCCTGGCTCCTATGGTTTGGTACCTTACGTTCCGCAATGTTGGCTAAGGTAGCGCTGGGAGAACTACTGCGATTGTGTCCCAGTTGAGCTGGGTTAACACCTCAATAGAGAAAGCTAAAACTGACCATCATGATAGGGCGAGAGACCGGTCGCTGTTCGCGAGGTTTTTCGAGTCCCTAAAGACTTATGCCGCTTCGAGCGAGGAGCCGGATTTATCTGGCCTAGGCGTGGATAGCGCCCCAAACTCGGTCTTCCGAATACCAGGGGCTTCGCCGACATTTAAAATTATAGAATTCTATGGCTAAGTGAGAGTGATAAAGCATTATAAGTCCGATGGCCTGGTTCGTTGTGCTGAGCGCCTCCCTAGATGGACCCAAGAATGGGAACAAGAGCGCTCAGGTTTATCCCGAACACCCCAGCACTCGTGGCATGGGGGTAGAAGCCGACGACTTGCATCTCTCAGATTTGATAAACGGCCGCACAGAAGGTAATATTTTAAATTAACAAGCGTTGCTTAACGCATATGAACAAAGTTTTCAGCGTACAGGATAACAGATGCGAGTCTACTAAAAAATTACATCTTTGGAGCATTCACCCGCTATAAGGCGGGCACCCTTCAGGACGCCCTTATAATACATCTCAGGCGTGCGATACTCCTTGCCCGGCGGTGGCGCGTCCGTCAAAAGCTTCTCAACATCCAGCTTGCCCCAGTGCACTTTAGCACGGGCAAGGGCCCGACGGGCACCTTCAATACAGACGGAGCGCTTGATGACCTCAATCCACGGACACGCGTCCACCAGCCGCCGCACCAGACCGAAGTAGCTCCCAGGCATGGCTTCTCTAGGCCACAGCCGAACTATGAGGCCCGTCATGGCCTGTTCGGTCACCTTGTGGAGCTCGACCAGCTGCTTCAGCTGGTCTCTTAGGGGCACCGGATGTTCGGCCTCAGCATACTGAGACCAGAACACCTTTTCCGTCGAGCTCTCCTCCTCGGCTCGGTAGAACACGGCAGCATCAGACACACTACAGGGCAGATCGGCGAACGCTCCTGGAGAGCTTCGGATTCGGGTAAGTAATAGATAATTTACTTTTATATTCTTGCTTTGCATAAAGAATGCCTTACCCGCCGCTATCTTCTTCATCGCCTCGATCTCCTAGAGGGCCTTCTGGGCTTCGGCCTTAGCGGTCTTGGCACGCTCAAGAGCCAAGGTGAGCTCGGACTCTCGAGTCTTCGAGTCACGCTCCAAACTCTCGTGTTTTTCCACGAGACCCTGGAGCTCTTGCCGCACCTCCGCCACCCGCGCCTCCTGCTTCTCTCGCTCGGTGCGCTCCAAGGCCGCACTGTTTTCGGCCTTGGGCACCGCTTCCTTCAGGGTTGCCACCTCGGCCGTGGCCCCTGCAACATTTATGTTGGTCCTGTCATGATTTGCAACCAAGTATTTCTATATACATTTACATACGG
Source organism: Triticum dicoccoides (assembly GCF_002162155.2). Taxonomy (NCBI): domain Eukaryota; kingdom Viridiplantae; phylum Streptophyta; class Magnoliopsida; order Poales; family Poaceae; genus Triticum; species Triticum dicoccoides. The sequence continues at coordinate 482,147,205 of NC_041381.1, read as the reverse complement.
TATTACATACCCTCCTTGTCCTCGAGCTGCTTCTTGGCACGGCCGAGCTCGTTCTCGGACCACTCGAGGCTCTCCTTCAATGCATTGACCTCCGCAGTCAGTGCGGCAGAGGTCAGCAGCGCAGCCTGCATTCCCATATTGACATATTTATGTTAGACTCCTGCGTATATATTTTTAGATCCTCAGCTCGGCTTTTCTTTCCGAACGCCGAACTGAGCATCAAGGGCTACTGTCTATGCGGTAACATTTTCATATGTTTTGAACACATACCTCAAAGCCTGTTAACAGACTTGTACAGGCTTCTGTCAGCCCGCTCTTGGCGGACTGAACCTTTTGAATCACCGCACTCATAACAGTGCGGTGCTCCTCGTCGATGGAGGCGCCGTTAAGCGCCTCCAGCAAATCGTCTGGTGCCTCTGGTTGGACGGAGGCCACCGGCATAGTAGGCGTGCCCTTCTGGCGAAGGCGCTGCCTACCGGTCTCGGGAACCGTTGATGGTTCTGGAGCAGTGTCCGGCCCAGGGCCGGACTTAGATCCCTCTGGGGCTTTACCCCCTTTGGGCCTGGAGTCCGGGAGGTCGCCTTGTGGCACCTCCAGGACCACCTCATCCTGGTTCGGTCCCTTTTGGGACTCCACCTCGGCGCCGTCCGTAGGGAGAGGGGAGGAGGCCGTCGGAAGTGAAGCGTTGTTCACATCCAACGAATTCAGAGAGCCGCTCGATGAATCGCCGAGCTGAGCTTTGGGCGGACTGCATAATTGAATTCGGCGTTAGAAGATACCGAATAATAGAGGAGCGCCATAAGTTATTCGGGTATCTAGACACTTACGATTTTGCCAGGGGCTTGACCCTGGATGGCCGTTCCTCCCCGCCGTCTTCGGCATCGGAGGCGTAGTCCGGCAGAAGGGTCTTCCCCTTCTTGGACCCTCCGGCCTCCCCAGTTGGGGCGGCCTTCCTTTTCTTTCCTCCCCCTATTGGAGGGGGAGAGGCTTCTTCTTCTTCCTCCTCCTCGTCTTCAGAGGTGGAGGGTGCTTCGGGGTTGTCGGGCGATGAATCCGACACCACCAGGCACCGGGAGCTCTTTCGAGTCCCCGTGGCCTTCTTCTTGGCCTTCTTCTCTGACACCACATGAGGTGCCGGAACCAGCAGCCTCGTCAATCGGGCGTCCGCTGGGTCTTCTGGTAAGGGAGCCGGACAGTTAACCTGCCCGGACTTCTTCAGCCAGTCCTGTCAAAGGTAAGGGAGTTTAGATCCCGCATAGAGTCAGACTATGAAAGACAAGAGTCCCGTAAAGGGTACAATAGCTTACCTCGTTGGCTTGACGCCGCGAGCTGAATCCGCGATCTTCGGTAGCGGATGCGGGGGCCTCGGCGCCCTTAAACAGCACCTTCCAGGCATCTTCGTACGTGGTGTCGAAGAGCCCGCTCAAGGTTTGGTGCTGTGCTGGATCAAACTCCCACAATTTGAAGGCTCGTTGTTGGCATGGGAGGATTCGGCGGATAAGCATGACCTGGACTACGTTGACGAGCTTGAGGTTCTTGTTCACCAGCTTTTGGACGCAGGTTTGAAGTCCGGTTAGCTCTTCCAAATCTCCCCACGTTAGGCCCGTCTCTTTCCAGGAAGTGAGCCGTGTGGGAAAGCCAGATCGGAATTCAGGGGCCACCGCCCATTTGGGGTCGCGCGGCTTGGTGATGTAGAACCACCCCGATTGCCACCCTTTTATTGTCTCCACAAAGGAGACCTCAAGCCATAGGACGTTGGCCATCCAGCCCACCATGGCACCTCCGCACTCCGCTTGGCGGCCGCCCACTACCTTCGGCTTGACATTAAAAGTCTTCAGCCATAAGCCAAAGTGGGGCTGGATACAGAGGAAGGCCTCGCACACGACAATAAACGCCGAGATGTTGAGGATGAAGTTCGGGGCCAGATCGTGGAAGTCCAGGCCATAGTAGAACATGAGCCCCCAGACGAACGGGTGAAGAGGAAAGCCCAGTCCGCGGAGGAAATGGGGGAGAGAAACAACCCTCTCATGGGGCCTGGGGGTGGGGATGAGTTGCCCCTCATCTGGAAGCCGGTGTGCGATGTCGTCAGAAAAGTATCCGGCCTTCCTCAACTTTTTGATTTGCCCCTCCATGACGGAGGAGGCCATCCATCTACCTCCCGCTCCGGACATGATTGGAGAAGGTTGAGGTGGGAAGTGCGGGCCTGGGCGTTGGAGCTCGAGTGCGCAAGGACGGATAAGCAAAGGAGGAGGAAGGCGTAAATGGAAAGGGTAGATCCTTATCCCCTTATATGGGCGGCCGAAACTACGAGCCCCCACCGGCCTAATAAAACTCGCTTATCTCCCAAGCGCCGCGGTTAATGGCGCGGTTGGGTTACCCACGCCCATATTGATGAGAATCCCGGAATAAGGGGACACGATCTCTGCTTTGACAAGACGTGCCAAGGAAACCGCCTCGCTAAACGCGCTGAGGTGGAACAGTAAAACGATTCGAATAAAGGCTTGGCCGTGGCGTGATGTCACGCTGCGGAATACGTCAGCAGATTAGATTTGTGCAGATATTATTCTCTCTATGGTGGTATGTGGAACTTATTTTTGCAGAGTCGGACACTATCCTTGTGTTCAAACATCTTCTATGAAGTATTCGGAGGAGGAACCCGCCTTGCAATGCCGAAGACAATTTGCGCGCCGGACTCGTCGTCATTGAAGCCTGGTTCAGGGGCTACTGAGGGAGTCCTGGATTAGGGGGTGTCCGAATGGCCGGACTATGACCTTTGGCCGGACTCTCGGACTATGAAGATACAAGATTGAAGACTTCGTCCCGTGTCTGGATGGGACTTTCCTTGGCGTGGAAGGCAAGCTTGGCGATACGATATGAAGATCTCCTCCCATTGTAACCGACTCTATGTAACCCTAGCCCTCTCCGCTGTCTATATAAACCGGAGAGTTTTAGTCCGTAGGACAAACAACAATCATACCATAGGCTAGCTTCTAGGGTTTAGCCTCTCTGATCTCGTGGTAGATCAACTCTTGTACTACCCATATCATCAATGTTAATCAAGCAGGAGTAGGGTTTTACCTCCACCGAGAGGGCCCGAACCTGGGTAAAAACATCGTGTCCCTTGTCTCCTGTTACCATCCGCCTAGACGCATAGTTCGGGACCCCCTACCCGAGATCCGCTGGTTTTGACACCAACAAAGACCATGGCCAGGGTTGTTGGAAAGCCCTCAATGATGGAAGAAGAAGAGGAAGAGGTTGCTGCACCAGCACCTAAAGCACAAAAGCTAATGGGAGATGCTATAAGATCAGGGGCTGCTCCATCTAAGCCCAAAGATGCTCCTAAGGCTGCTACTCCAAAACCCAAGTCTGCACCCAAGAGGAACACCAAGAGTATTCCAGCTGCAGAGAAGAACAAGGCCCAAGTGCCTGAAGCTGCTGAAGAAGAAGATGAAGACTCACTAGTCTTGAGGAAGTTGAAGCCCAAGATCCCAGATCATAATGATGCTCACCCAGTTGTAGAAGACATGAACTCAGGAAGGATGCAGGTCTTAGACAATGGAGACTGACTGACCCCTATGCTGTCAAGAGAAGAACTATTGTGGACTACAGGTTCCACACTAAGGAACAACAGGATTTCTATGAGACAGTGTTGCTTGACAAGAAGCCCATAGTTTGTGATATGAGATGGGTTGACTGGGACTATATCAAGAAGAATGAAGAGCACTATCCTGGAGTTTATGACAGTTTCAAGTCTTGTGGAGTAGTAGACTTTGTTGGGCAGAAGCTCACAAAGTGGAATGATGAGCTCATTATGCAGTTCTACTCCACAACTCATTTCTACCCAGATGGGAGGATAGTCTGGATGTCTGTGGGTACAAGGTACCAATCAACAGTTGAAGAATGGTCTGAATTGATCAATTCTCCAAAGGAAAATGAGGATGACTTGGATGTCTATGCCAAGAAGAAGAAAGATTACAACTCCATGGCTCACATGTACAGAGAGATCCCAGATGCTGCACTTGACACACACAAGTTTGGATCCGTACATTATCTATTGTCAGGACTGCCCACTATCAACTGGATTTTAAGGCACACTTTGCTGCCCAAGTCAGGTGATCACAAGATGATCAGAGGCCAGGCAATTAACTTGCTTCATATATTTGATGTGCCTCAGAAGTTCAAAGTCATGAGCCTGATTGTGGAAACAATCAAAAGGACTGCTGCTGATCAGAAGAGGAGTTGTGAGTATGCCCCACAGATTCAGGAGCTTATAAACTCCAAGATGGGCACTGGCACATATCTCTTGGACAAGGAACACCTGCCCATCTACCCTGACTTTGAGGACAACACTATTGTGATGGATGAAAATGAACCATCATCGGTACAAGCACAAGAGAAGAAGGAGAAGGCAAGGGCTGAGAAGGCTGCAAAGATGCCAACTGCTGAAGAGGCATCTGAGATTTTCTTGAAGAGCAATCAAGATCAGCTAGGCTACTTGATTTCCTCCACTCTGAGGATTGAGAAGGGCTTGGCCACCCTAACTCAAAACCAGGAGAGCTTGGAGAGAATCATGGAGCAGGAGTTCTATGCTCTTGATGTCAAAGTGACAGAGATCCAAATGGCAGTTGAGAAACTTCAGGAGGATGTGGAGGAGAAGAAGGGCAACTCAACTACTGATGCTTTTGCTAGAGTGCCTAGAGGACAAAGATCTGCTGCAGTGCCTGTTCCAGTCACCAGAGCTACATCATATGCACTAGCTACAACTTTAGTACATCCAGCTCCAGCACCCTCTCCACCAGCTCCAGCTACATCAACAGAAGTCTTCGTCCAAGGATCCATCTCTACACCATCCCATGAAGACTAAGCCTGAGAGTCGCTTAGCACTATGCATTTTTTATGAACTTTTTGGTAACTTGTTGCCAAAGGGGGAGAAAATGTATAGATCATAGGCTTCGAGAGAGTGTTGCTTTTGGTCTCTCTTGTCTTTTTGGTGGTTGAACTTTGTTATTTGCTTGTTTGAGATACTCTCTGCCTTGTGTGAGATTCTTGGATGATCATGTGTTTGATCATATGCTACATTAATGCTTGTTGGATGACATTATCTCTTATATTCTCATATGATCATTCACTTTCCTTGGTGATGAGTGCATGTATTTAATTATTATCATTTTGAGCGCTCCACCAAGATGTATGTGACATGGAAGAGTGACCCATGATCCTTACTCATTGTGCATTTGCAGTCCAAAGCAAATTTTAAATAATGCACAAATTTAGGGGGAGCTCTTACTTTTCACATACTTCTCAAAGCGACAATGTTTTTCAATCTTATTATCATTTGTCGAAGCTTTGATCTATATGTTGTCATCAATTACCAAAAAGGGGGGAGATTGAAAGTGCAACTATCCCTGGGTGGTTTTGGTAATTCCTAACAACATATATTTCATTGAGCTAATGCTACTTCAAGATAAATATTTCAGGAAAGCTCAATGATTGGCATGGCATTGATGAGAAAAGTGGATCCCTCAAAATGCTAAGGAAAAAAAGGATTGGCTCAAGCTCAAAGCTCAAGACTCTACATTTTCTATTTTTAGTGATCCAAGATCACATTGAGTCTATAGGAAAAGCCAATACTATCAAGGAGTGATGAGGTGTTGCTTAATGGATTTCTTGCTCAAAGTGCTTAGTGATATGCTCCCAAGCCCTCAACTACTTTCTCACATCCACATATGACCTAAACCAAAAGTCAAATTTGGCCCCACCGATTCTTTCTATCCGGCGCCACCGAGTTCAGATGTCATAGCCACTGCCAGAAACCCTAGGCAAATCGGTCTCACTGATAGAGATCTCAGTCTCACCGAGATGGGATTGTAAATCCTTTGTTTTCCTTCGTAACGTTTCGGTCAAACCGAGATGAGCGATCGGTCCCACCGAGATTACAATGCAAACTCTCTGTTTCCTTTTTGTAATGTTTTGGTCTCACCGAGATGAGCGAATCGGTCCCACCGACTTTGCCTGACCAACCCTCTGTGTGGACATTACCAAAATCGGTCTCACCGAGTTTGTGTAATCGGTCTCACCGAGATTACGTTATGCCCTAACTCTAACCATATCGGTCCTACCGAGTTGCATGTCAGTCCCACCAAAAATCCTAACGGTCACATCATTTGTTGAATCGGTCCGACTGAGTTTGACGATTCGGTCCCACCGAGATTAGTAAGTTGGGTGTAACGGTTAGATTTTGTGTGGAGGCTATATATACCCCTCCACCCACTCTTCATTCATGGAGAGAGCCATCAGAACGTACCTACACTTCCAACATACATTTTCTGAGAGAGAACCACCTACACTTGTGTTGAGGCCAAGATATTCCATTCCTACCATATGAACCTTGATCTCTAGCCTTCCTCAAGTTGCTTCCCACTCAAATCTTCTTTCCACCAAATCCAAATCCTGTGAGAGAGAGTTGATTGTTGGGGAGACTATCATTTGAAGCACAAGAGCAAGGAGTTCATCATCAACACACCATTTGTTACTTCTTGGAGAGTGGTGTCTCCTAGATTGGCTAGGTGTCACTTGGGACCCTCCGACAAGATTGTGGAGTTAAACCAAGGAGTTTGTAAGGGCAAGGAGATCGCCTACTTCGTGAAGATCTACCCCTAGTGAGGCAAGTCCTTCGTGGGTGACAGCCATGGTGGGATAGACAAGGTTGCTTCTTCGTGGAACCTTCATGGGTGGAGCCCTCCGTGGACTCGCGCAACCGTTACCCTTCGTGGGTTGAAGTCTCCATCAACGTGGATTTACGATAGCACCACCCACCGGAACCATGACAAAAACATCCGTGTCTCCTATTGCGTTTGCACTCTCCAAACCCTTCCCTTTACATTCTTGCAAGTTGCATGCTTTACTTTCCACTGCTCATATACTCTTTGCATGCTTGCTTGAATTGTGTTAAGATTTCTTGTACCGTGCTAAAGTTGCTAAAATCTGCCAAAGACTAAAATTGGGAAAAGGCTAAGTTTTTATTTGGTCAAATAGTCTAATCACCCCCCTCTAGACATACGTTCGATCCTATAGTGGGTCATGGCCGGCAAGCAAGCCGGCTCAGATGGGGAGGAGTCCTTCACCGAGAACGCATAGCCGGACGAGGTTCACCCGGCTGGCGTCGGTGCTGGCACGGTGCGCCACGCGGTAAGTCTTTGCACCCAGACCATTTGCAGGACTGGCTGGACAACGACAAGGGGATCTTGACGGGCATTGACGGTGCAGTACCGGTGATGGGAGGAGACGGCAGCGTCGACGGGGCCGAAGAAAGCGACTGACGCTAGATCGTCCCGCGAGCCGGCAGTGCCAAGCGGGCCGCATAGGAAGGGCACAGTGATGTTGCAGCCGACCCCGAAACATAGGGCAGATGCGCCATTGCCGCGCGGCAAGATGGGTGCCAAGAAGGCGCGTCGAGCAGCCTCGGCCGCATCGGCGAGACGGGCTATTCCGAAGGCGACCGGGTAAGTATTGTTTGTCGGCCTTTACTTGTTAACTTCTGTCTTTGGCTTACGTCGTCTCTGCGGTTAGCAAGTCACCTCTGAAACTGACGCCACGATAGTCACATCCGGCCAGGACGTCGTCTTCTGGAAGACCCGGACCAGCGCCATCAACCGGCTAGAGAGCCAGCCCGAGGAGGATCTTGGCCTGGACCCGATAGACGCAGAGGGTTGCACCTGGCAGAATTGCAACAAGGCCGAGGCGGAGGAGGAGGCGGCTGCCGAAGCAGCGAGGACGGTCTTGGCCCAGGCTTGGGAGAGGGTCGCGAAGGCGAGAAGGCAGGCCACACTGGGTTCGGACTGACCAGAGATGGCGGAGGGCACGGAGCCGGTCGAGACCATCGTCGAACCCCAGACGGTGGAGGGGTACGACCCGGCCGAGCGGGCAGAGATGGCTGTCGACGGCCAGGAGGTCATAGAGATTGATGACGACACCCTGCCCCAGACTGAGGTGGTCGAACGGGCAGGGGACGACGTGGGTGAGCGCACGGAGGACGCCGCCCTGGGCAGAGCGCCACAGGTGATGCTGGCCAGGGCGCCAAGATCGATGTCGGCCATGGAGGATCCGGCGAGAGGCGAGTACGTCATGGTGATGGTGCCGCCGCCGGCCAACGCGGCCGTGGGGCGAGCATCGGCGAGCGGCCCTGCCGCCGGATGGCAGCAAGCCCGATTCAGAGCCGGTGACGTCGTGTTGGGGCCACGTGCCCAGGGGGAGGTGGCGATGGACGCCGTACGCCAGCATCTCCGTGGTCACTAGGGATAGCTTCAGGCCTTCGTCCAGAGTGAGCTGGAGCGCTCCATGGCAGCGTTTTTTTCTATGTGTCTTGTTTTTGCAGTTAGTCAGTGGGGGCACCCTAGCGCACCCACTGGGTGTAGCCCCCAAGATTTGGGCAAACTACAAGGTAGTTGGGTCGAATCTTAAAGTGTCTTTGTGGACTTTGCTAACCCCTGTCTTCCCATAGCATCTGGATGGCTCTTGGTTGGCGTTCACAATTGGCTTCTGGAGGAGCATCGCAAGGCCAAGGCGTAGCTTGCTGCCAAGGAGGAGGCGCTCCGCATCGCCAATGGTACGACCCGCCTTCTCTTATTAGGGGTGTGCCAGTGCACCCACTGGGTGTAGCCCCCGAGATTCGGGCCAACTGCGGAGCAGTTGGGTTGAATCTTAAAGTATTTTTCTCTTTTCCCGTCATCTGACTTGCAGTTTCGTTGTGCAGTGCCGCAGCCATGGTGCCTGGTTTTTGAAACCCGACTTGCCGAATCGGCCAGGAATGCGACTTGCTGGCTGGTGACAAGAGCCAGCTCCAGGCCGAGGTGGAGCTGCTGAAAATGGAGGCCATCAAGGCGGCGGAGGCCCACCAGGCAGAGCTCGTCCGTCTGAAGGGCTAGTATTAGGGGGCAGCCGCCGCAAAGGATGGCGAGCTAAAGGCGGATGTCGAGAAGTACGCCGAGCTCGAGAAGACGCTTGAGTCCTACAACCGCGCGTGGGATTTGGGAGGGGAATGGTATGTTGTGCGAGACGCATCACCTGGACGAGCTCCTCCAGCGTAAGTGTTCTTTTGGGCATCCGGCAAGGTCGCGAGCCGGCCGAAATTCTTGCAAGTTTTACTGATTTTCTTTCTTCTTGCGCCAGGGGCCTTCCTGGGGACACAGGCGACGGCGGAGGCGACCGTGCATGTGCATCGGATGACTCAGATGGCCGCGGGTGCCGTGGTCGACCGGTACGCGGTGTAGTCCTTCCAGGAGCTCATGCTTGCCGTCCATGTTGGGAAACGTAACATGCAATTTCAAAACAATTCCTACGCTCACGCAAGATCTATCTAGGAGATGCATAGCAACGAGATGGGGAGAGTGTGTCTACGTACCCTCGTAGACCAAAAGTGGAGACGTTAACTTAACGCGGTTGATGTAGTATAACGTCTTCTCGAATCAACCGATCAAGTACCAAAGGTACGACACCTCCGAGTTTTGCACACGTTCAGCTCGATGACGTCCCTCGAACTCTTGATCTAGTAGAGGTACGAAGGAGATGAGTTCCGTCAGCACGACGGCGTGGTGACGGTGATGGTGATGCGATCCGCGCAGGGCTTCACCTAAGCACTATGACAATATGAGCGGAGTAGTAAACGGTGGAGGGGGCACCACATACGGCTAAGACAATTGATGTGCCTAGAGGTGCCCCCACCCCCTGTATACAAAGGAGGGAGAGGGGAGGAGGCCGTCCCTAGGGCGCGCGCCATGGGGGCAGTCCTACTAAGACTCCTAGTCCTAGTCGGCCCCCTTCCTTCTAACGGAGGGGGAAACGGGGAAGGAGAGGGAGAGGAGGAAGGAAAGGGGTGGCTGTTGGGGATTGTTGCAGAAATTAAAAAAATTCTACACATCACCAAGATCAATCTATGGAGTAACTAGCAACGAGAGAGAGGGGAGTGCATCTTCATACCCTTGTCGGAAGCATTGCAAGAACGTGGTTGGAGGAGTCGTACACGTAGCAATTCAGATCGCGGCCGAATCCGATTAAGCACCGAACAACGGTGCCTCCACCTTCAACACACGTGCAGCCTGGTGACGTCTCCCGCGCCTTGATCCAGCAAGGAGGAGGGAGAGGTTGAGGAAGAAGGCTCCAATAGCAGCACGACGGTGTGGTGGTGATGGAGTGGCAGTTCTCCGGCAGGGCTTCGCCAAGCTCTTGCGGAGGAGGAGAGGTGTTGGGGAGGGAGGGGCTGCGCCTTGGATGTGGTGCTGCAGCCCTCCCTCCACACCTCTATTTATAGGGAGAAGGGGGAAGTGGGTCGGCCCCTCTAGATGAGATCTAGAGGGGGCGACGGCCAAGGGGGAGGGGGCTTGGCCCCCAAGCAAGGGGGGTGCCCCCTTTAGGGTTCCCCCCAACCCTAGGCGCATGGGCCCTGGGGGGTGGCACCCAGCCCTCATAGGGGCTGGTTCCCTTCCACCTACAGCCCATGAGGCCCTCCGGTACAGGTGGCCCCTCTCGGTGGACCCCCAGAACCTCTCCGGTGGTCCCAATAGAATACCGGTATACCCCCGAATATTTCCGGTGACTGTATGATGACTTCCCATATATAAATCTTCACCTCCGGACCATTCCGGAACTCCTCATGACGTCCAGGATCTCATCCGGGACTCCGAAAAACATTCGGTAATCACATACAAATCTTCCTTATAACCCTAGCGTCATCGAACCTTAAGTGTGTAGACCCTATGGGTTCGGGAATCATGTAGACATGACCGAGACAGCTCTCCGGCCAATAACCAATAGCGAGATCTGGATACCCATGTTTACTCCCACATGTTCCAAGATGACCTCATCAGATGAACCAGGATGTCGAGGATTCAAGCAATCCCGTATACAATTCCCTTTGTCAATCAATACGTTACTTGCCCGAGATTTGATTGTCTGTATCCCAATACCTCGTTCAATCTCGTTACCGACAAGTCACTTTACTCGTTCCGTAATGCATGATCCCGTGACCAACTACTTAGTCACATTGAGCTCATTATGATGATGCATTACCGAGTGAGCCCAGAGATACCTCTCCGTCATACGGAGTGACAAATCCCAGTCTCGATTCGTGCCAACCCAACAGACACTTTCGGAGATACCTGTAGTGCACCTTTATAGCCACCCAGTTACGTTGTGACGTTTGGTGCACCCAAAGAATTGCTACGGTATCCGGGAGTTGCACGATCTCATGGTCTAAGGAAATGATACTTGACATTAGAAAAGCTCTAGCAAACGAACTACACGACCTTGTGCTATGCTTAGGATTGGGTCTTGTCCATCACATCATTCTCCTAATGATGTGATCCCGTTATTGATGACATCCAATGTCCATAGTCAGGAAACCATGACCATCTGTTGATCAAAGAATTAGTCAACTAGAGGCTCACTAGGGACATGGTGTGGTCTATGATTCACACATGTATTACAGTTTCTGATCAATAGAATTATAGCATGAACAATAGACAATTATCATGAACAAGGAAATATAATAATAACCATTTTATTATTGCCTCTAGGGTATATCTCCAACAGTGGCGCCCCCTTCCCTAGTCCAATTCAGCCTCCTCCCTTGTGGGGGGCGCACCAGCCCCTTGTGGGCTGGTTAGCTTCCCTCCTATGGCCCATATCTTCCACCGGGGGGTTCCGGTAACCCCTCTGGTACTCCGGTTTGTACCCGATACACTCTGGAACCCTTCCAGTGTCCGAATACCACCTTCGAATATATCATTCTTTACCTCTCGAACATTTAGAGACTTCTCGTCATGTTCGTGATCTCATCCGGGACTCCGAACAACCTTCGATCACCAAAACTCATAACTCATATAATACATATCGTCATCGAACATTAAGCGTGCGGACCCTACGGGTTCGAGAACTATGTAGACATGATCGAGACATCTCTCCGATCAATAACCAATAGCAGAACCTGGATGCTCATATTGGTTCCCACATATTCTATGAAGATCTTTATCGGTCGAACCGCAATGTCAACATACGTTATTCCCTTTGTCATCGGTATGTTACTTGCCCGAGATCCGATCGTCGGTATCTCCATACCTAGTTCAATCTGGTTACTGGCAAGTCTCTTTACTCATTCCATAATGCTTCATCCCACAACTAACTCATTAGTCACATTGCTTGCAAGGTTTCATATGATGTGCATTACCGAGAGGGCCTAGAGATACCTCTCCGATACTCGGAGTGACAAATCCTAATCTCGATCTATGCCAACTCAACTAACACCTTTGGAGATACCTGTAGAGCATCTTTATATTCACCCGGTTATGTTGTGGCGTTTGATAGCACACAAGGCATTCCTCCGGTGTCCAGGAGTTGCATAATCTCATAGTCAGAGGAATATGTATTGGACATGAAGAAAGCAGTAGCAATAAAATTGAACGATCATTATGCTAAGCTAATGGATGGGTCTTGTCCATCACATCATTATCCTAATGATGTGAACCCGTTCATCAAATGACAACACATGTCCATGGCTAGGAAACTTAACCATCTTTGATTAACGAGCTAGTCTAGTAGAGGCATACTAGGGACATGGTGTTTTGTCTATGTATTCACACATGTATCAAGTTTCCAGTTAATACAATTCTAGCATGAATAATAAACATTTACCATGAATAAGGAAATATAAAATAACAACTTTATTATTGCCTCTAGGTCATATTTCCTTCAGTCTCCCACTTGCACTAGATTCAATAATCTAGTTCGCATCGCCATGTGATTTAACACCAATAGTTAACATCACCATGTGACAAACACCCAAAGGGTTTACTAGAGTCAATAATCTAGTTCACATCACCATGTGATTTAACACCAATAGTTCACATCACCATGTGATTTAACACCAATAGTTCACATCGCCATGTGACCAATAGTTCACATCGCCACCTTCCTACCAAACTTATGGCAAGGTTTACATCAGGTCTGGTACACAGCATGGCATACATAATAGACCCTATGGCTGAGGCATAGGGGATGACACTCATCTTTTCTCTATCTTCTGTCGTGGTCGGGCTTTGAGCTGAGCTCAATTTCACACCTTGCAATACAGGTAAGAACCCTTTCTTGGACTGATCCATATTGAACTTCTTCAATATCTTATCAAGGTATGTGCTCTGTGAAAGACCTATGAGGCGTCTCGATCTATCTCTATAGATCTTGATGCCTAATATGTAAGCACCTTCTCCAAGGACCTTCATTGAAAAACACTTATTCAAGAGTTCTATATCATTTCCCATCAACAGTATGTCATCCACATATAATATGAGAAATGCTATAGAGCTCCCACTCACTTTCTTGTAAACGCAGGCTTCTCCATAAGTCTGCATAAACCCAAACTCTTTGATCATTTCATCAAAGCGAATGTTCCAACTTCGAGATGCTTGCACCCGCCCATAGATGGAGCGCTGGAGCTTGCATACCTTGTTAGCATTCTTAGGATCCACAAAACCTTCTGGCTGCATCATATATAATTCTTCCTTAAGAAAGCCGTTAAGGAATGCCGTTTTGACGTCCATTTGCCATATCTCATAATGGTAGGATGCGGCAATTGCCAACATGATTTGGACAGACTTCAGCTTCACTACGGGTGAGAAGGTCTCATCGTAGTCAACCCCTTGAACTCGTCGATAACCCTTAGCGACAAGTCGAGCTTTATAGATGGTAACATTACCATCCGCGTCCGTCTTCTTCTTAAAGATCCATTTATTTTCTACCGCTCACCGATGATCGGGCAAGTCTGTCAAAGTTCATACTTTGTTTTCATACATGGATCCTATCTCGGATTGCATGGCTTCAAGCCATTTGTTGGAATCTGGGCCCGCCATCGCTTCTTCATAGTTCGAAGGTTCACCGTTGTCTAACAACATGATTTCCAGGACAGGGTTGCCATACCATTCTGGTGTGGAACGTGTCCTTGTGGACCTACGAAGTTCAATAGCAACTTGATTCGAAGTACCTTGATCATCATCATTAACCTCCTCTCTAGCCGGTGCAGGCACCACAGAAACATCTTCCTGAGCTGCGGTACTTTCCGCTTCAAGAGGCAATACTTCAGCAAGTTCTACTTTCCTCCCGCTTACTTCTTTCGAGAGAAACTCTTTCTACAGAAAGGACCCATTCTTGGCAACAAAGATCTTTCCTTCGGATCTGAGGTAGAAGGTATACCCAATGGTTTCCTTAGGGTATCCTATGAAGACGCATTTTTCCGACATGGGTTCGAGCTTTTCAGGTTGAAGTTTCTTGACATAAGCATCGAATCCCATACTTTTAGAAATGACAGCTTAGGTTTCTTCCCAAACCATAATTCATACGGTGTCGTCTCAACGGATTTCGACGGAGCCCTATTTAAAGTGAATGCGGCAGTCTCTAAAGCATAGCCCCAAAATGAGAGCGGTAGATCGGTAAGAGACATCATAGATCGCACCATATCCAATAGAGTGCGATTACGACGTTCGGACACACCATTACGCTGAGGTGTTCCAGGCGGCATGAGTTGTGAAACGATTCCACATTTCCTTAAGTGTGTGCCAAATTCATGACTCAAATATTCCCCTCCACGATCTGATCGTAAGAACTTTATTTTCCTGTCATGTTGATTTTCAACCTCACTCTAAAATTCCTTGAAATTTTCAAAGCTCTCAGACTTGTGTTTCGTTAAGTAGACATACCCATATCTACTTAAGTCATCAGTGAGGGTGAGAACATAACGATAGCCACCGCGAGCCTCAACACTCATTGGACCACACACATCAATATGTATGATTTCCAATAAGTTGGTTGCTCGCTCCATTGTTCCGGAGAACGGAGTCTTGGTCATTTTTCCCATGAGGCATGGTTTGCACGTGTCAAATGATTCATAATCAAGAGACTCGAAAAGTTCATCTGCATGGAGCTTCTTCATGCGTTTGACACCAATGTGACCAAGGCGGCAGTGCCACAAGTATGTGGGACTATCATTATCAACCTTACATCTTTTAGTATTCACACTATGAATATGTGTAACATTACGTTCGAGATTCATTAAGAATAAACCATTGACCAGCGGGGCATGAGCATAAAACATATCTCTCATATAAATAGAATAACCATTATTCTCGGATTTAAATGAGTAGCCATCTCGTATTAAACGAGATCCAGATACAATGTTCATGCTCAAAGCTGGCACTAAATAACAATTATTGAGGTTTAAAACTAATCCCGTAGGTAAATGTTGAGGTAGCATGTCGACGGCGATCACATCGACCTTGGAACCATTCCCGATGCGATTCGTCACCTCGTCCTTCGCCAGTCTCCGCTTATTCCACAGCTCCTGTTTCGAGTTACAAATATGAGCAACCGCACCAGTATCAAATACCCAGGAGCTACTACAATTACTGGTAAGGTACACATCAATAACATGTATATCACATATACCTTTGGTGTTGCCGGCCTTCTTGTCCGCTAAGTACTTGGGGCAGTTCCGCTTCCAGTGACCATTTCCCTTGCAATAAAAACACTCAGTCTCAGGCTTGGGTCCATTCTTTGGCTTCTTCCCGGCAGCTTGCTTATCGGGCGTGGCAACTCCCTTGCCGCCCTTTTTACCCTTGCCTTTCTTGAACTTAGTGGTTTTATTCACCATCAACACTTGATGTTCCTTTTTGATTTCCACCTCCGCTGATTTCAGCATCGAATATACCTCGGGATTGGTTTTCTCCATCCCCTGCATTTTGAAGTTCATCACAAAGCTCTTGTACCTCGGTGGGAGCAACTGAAGGATTCTATCAATGACCGCGTCATCCGGGAGATTAACTCCCAGCTGGGACAAGCGGTTGTGCAACCCAGACATTTTGGGTATGTGTTCGCTGACGGAACTATTCTCCTCCATCTTACAACTATAGAACTTGTCGTAGACTTCATCTCTCTTGACCCGGGCATGACCTTGGAAAACCATTTTCAGCTCTTGGAACATCTCATATGCTCCGTCTTGCTCGAAACGCTTTTGGAGCCCCGGTTCTAAGCTGTAAAGCATGCCACTAAATCCTTTGAGTGGTTCGATTCCACAACCCCAACAAATCGTGGTACGACAAAGGTTCCCAATGACTATAAATTACCTAAGTTTTAGAATGCCCTATAGAATTTTGTGGAAAGCCGTATTCGATGGAGAAGTCCATTCTCGTCATGATCGATCCACGTCCTACCATAGTGCCCGGAGAACCTGCTTCTAGAAGATTCACTGAACCAGGGAGTAATCATCAACACGCGACTGCCAGGCGTTGATAACGTCTTGGTTCGCTAGGACAGGTGCCTCACCTAGCGGTGCGTCAAGGACATATGCTTTCTTGGCAGCTATGAGGATGATCCTCAAGTTCCGGACCCAGTCCGTATAGTTGCTACCATTGTCTTTCAGCTTGGTTTTCTCTAGGAACGCGTTGAAGTTGAGGACAACAATAGCATGGGCCATTTGATCTACAAGACATATTGTAAAGATGTTTAGACTAAGTTCATGATAATTAAGTTCATCTAATCTAATTATTTAATGAACTCCCACTCAGATAGACATCCCTCTAGTCATCTAAGTGATACATGATCCGAGTCAACTAGGCCGTGTCCGATCATCACGTGAGACGGACTAGTCATCATCGGTGAACATCTTAATGTTGATCGAATCTTCTATACGACTCATGTTCGACCTTTCGGTATCTTGTATTCAGAGGCCATGTCTGTACATGCTAGGCTCGTCAAGTCAACCTAAGTGTTTTGCTTGTGTAAATCTGGCTTACACCCGTTGTATTCGAACTTTAGAATCTATCACACCCGATCATCACATGGTGCTTCGAAACAACGGACCTTCGCAATGGTGCACAGTTAGGGGGAACACTTTCTTGAAATTTTATGAGGGATCATCTTATTTATGCTACCGTCGTTTTAAGCAAATAAGATGTAAAACATGATAAACATCACATGCAATCAAATAGTGACATGATATGGCCAATATCATTTTGCTCCTTTTGATCTCCATCTTCGGGGCGCCATGATCATCATCGTCACTGACATGAAACCATGATCTCCATCATCATGATCTCCATCATCGTGTCTTCATGAAGTTGTCTCGCCAACTATTACTTCTACTACTATGGCTAATGGTTTAGCAATAAAGTAAAGTAATTACATGGCGTTATTCATTGACATGCAGGTCATACAATAAATTAAGACAACTCCTATGGCTCCTGCGGTTATCATACTCATCGACATGCAAGTCGTGATTCCTATTATAAGAAAATGATCAATCTCATACATCACATATATATCATTCATCACATCCTTTTGGCCATATCACATCACACGGCATATGCTGCAAAAACAAGTTAGACGTCCTCTAATTGTTGTTGCAAGTTTTTTATGTGGCTGCTATAGGTTTCTAGCAAGAACGTTTCTTACCTACGCCAAAACCACAACGTGATATGCCAATTACTATTTACCATTCATAAGGACCCTTTTCATCAAATCCGATCCAACTAAAGTGGGAGAGACAGACACCCGCTAGCCACCATATGCAACTAGTGCATGTCAGTCGGCGGAACCTGTCTCATGTAAGCGTACGTGTAAGTTCGCTCCGGGCCGCTTCATCCGATGATGCCGCTGAAACAAGATAAGACTAGTAGTGGCAAGTAAATTGACAAAATCGATGCCCACAACAAACTTGTGTTCTACTCGTGCATAGAAACTATGCATAGACCTAGCTCATGATGCCACTGTTGGGGATCGTTGTAGAAATTAAAAAATTTCTATGCATCACCAAGATCAATCTATGGAGTAACTAGCAACGAGAGAGAGGGGAGTGCATCTTCATACCCTTGAATATCGCGAGTCGGAAGCGTTGCAAGAACGCGGTTGGAGGAGTCGTACACGTAGCGATTTAGATTGCGGCCGAATCCGATCTAAGCACCTAACAACGGTGCCTCCGCGTTCAACACACGTGCAGACCGGTGACGTCTCCCGCGCCTTGATCCAGCAAGGAGGAGGGAGAGATTGAGGAAGAAGGCTCCAACGGCAGCACGACGGCATGGTGGTGATGGAGTGGCAGTTCTCCGGCAGGGCTTCGCCAAGCTCTTGCGGAGGAGGAGAGGTGTTAGGGAGGGGAGGGGCTGCGCCTTGGATGTGGTGCTGCAGCCCTCCCTCCAC
Organism: Triticum dicoccoides; assembly: GCF_002162155.2. Lineage (NCBI taxonomy): Eukaryota > Viridiplantae > Streptophyta > Magnoliopsida > Poales > Poaceae > Triticum > Triticum dicoccoides. The sequence goes on along the minus strand of NC_041381.1, from coordinate 482,128,971 downwards.
CCCTCTATTGACAGGGAGAAGGGGGAAGGGGCCGACCCCTCTAGATGAGATCTAGAGGGGGGGCGGCGGCCAAGGGGGAGGGGGCATGCCACCCAAGCAAGGGGGCGCCCCCTTTAGGGTTCCCCCCGAACCCTAGGCGCATGGGCCCTAGGGGGTGTGGCGCCCAGCCCTCTTAGGGGCTGGTTCCCTTCCACCTACAGCCCATGAGGCCCTCCGGGACAGGTGGCCCCTCTCGATGGACCCCCGGAACCTCTCCGGTGGTCCTGATAGAATACCGGTATACCCTCGAATATTTCCGGTGACCGTATGATGACTTCCCATATATAAATCTTCACCTCCGGACCATTTCGGAACTCCTCGTGAAGTCCGGGATCTCATCCGAGACTCCGAACAACATTCAGTAATCACATACAAATCTTCCTTATAACCCTAGCGTCATCGAACCTTAAGTGTGTAGACCCTATGGGTTCGGGAATCATGTAGACATGACCGAGACAGCTCCGGCCAATAACCAACAGCGGGATCTGGATACCCATGTTGACTCCCACATGTTCCACGATGATCTCATCGGATGAACCACGATGTCGAGGATTCAAGAAATCTCGTATACAATTCCCTTTGTCAATTGGTACGTTAATTGCCCGAGATTCGATCGTCGGTATCCCAATACCTCGTCCAATCTCGTTACCGGCAAGTCACTTTACTCGTTCTGTAATGCATGATACCGTGACCAACTACTTAGTCATATTGAGCTCATTATGATGATGCATTACCGAGTGGGCCCAGAGATACCTCTCTGTCATATGGAGTGACAAATCCCAGTCTCGATTCGTGCCAACCCAACAGACACTTTCGAAGATACCTGTAGTGCAACCTTTGTTGGGGAACGTAGTAATTTCAAAAAAAAAAACCTATGCACACGCAAGATCATGGTGATGCATAGCAACAAGAGGGGAGAGTGTTGTCCACGTACCCTCGTAGACCGAAAACGGAAGCGTTAGCACAACGTGGTTGATGTAGTCGTACTTCTTCACGGCCTGACCGATCAAGCACCGAAAGCACGGCACCTCAGAGTTCTTGCACACGTTCATCTCGATGACGTCCCTCGAACTCTGATCCAGCCGAGTTTCAAGGGAGAGTTCCGTCAGCACGACGGCGTGGTGACGATGATGATGTTCTACCAACGCAGGGCTTCACCTAAGGACCGCTACGATATTATTGAGGAGGACTATGGTTGAGGGGGCACCGCACACAGCTAAGAGATCAATGGTCCATTGTTGTGTCGATGGGGTGCCCCCTTCCTCCGTATATAAAGGGGGGGAGGAGGAAAGGGCCGACCAAGGGGAGAGGCGCACCCAAGGGGGGGCAATCCTACTCCAAGTAGGTTTGCCCCCCCTTTCCTATTCCAAGTAGGAGAAGGGGGAAGGAGGAGGTGAAGAGAAGGAAGGAGAAGGGGTCCGCCGCCCCCTTCCCTTTCCCAATTCGGATTGGGGCAAGGGGGGCAGCCAGCCACCTCTTGGCCTCCCTCTCTCCTTTCCACTAAGGCCCATAAGGTCCAATAGCTTCCCGGGGGGAGGGGGTTCCGATAACCCCCGGTACTCCGGTATATGCCCGAAACCTCCCGGAACCATTCCGGTGTCCGAACATAGTCATCCAATATATCAATCTTCATGTCTCGGCCATTTCGAGACTCCTCCTCATGTCTGTGATCACATCCGGGACTCCAAACAACCTTCAGTACATCAAAACACATAAACTCATAATATAACTGTCATCTAACTTTAAGCGTGCGGACTCTACGGGTTCGAGAACTATGTAGACATGACCGAGACACGTCTCTGGTCAATAACCAATAGCGGAACCTGGATGCTCATATTGGCTCCTACATATTCTACGAAGATCTTTATCGGTCAAACCGCATAACAACATACGTTGTTCCCTTTGTCATCGGTATGTTACTTGCCCGAGATTCGATCATCGGTATCTCAATACCTAGTTTGCTCTCGTTACCGACAAGTCTCTTTACTCGTTACGTAATGCATCATCCTGTAACTAACTCATTAGCCAGATTGCTTGCAAGGCTTATAGTGATGTGCATTACCGAGAGGGCCCAGAGATACCTCTTCGACAATCGGAGTGACAAATCCTAATCTTGAAATACGTCAACTCAACAAGTACCTTTGGAGACACCTGTAGAGCACCTTTATAATCACCCAGTTACGTTGTGATGTTTGGTAGCACACAAAGTGTTCCTCCAGTAAGCGGGAGTTACATAATCTCATAGTCATAGGAACATGTATAAGTCATGAAGAAAGCAATAGCAACATACTAAACGATCTAGTGCTAAGCTAACGGAATGGGTCAAGTCAATCACATCATTCTCCTAATGATGTGATCTCGTTAATCAAATGACAACTCATGTCTATGGTTAGGAAACTTAACCATCTTTGATTCATGAGCTAGTCAAGTAGAGGCATACTAGTGACACTATGTTTGTCTATGTATTCACACATGTATTATGTTTCCGGGTAATACAATTCTAGCATGAATAATAAACATTTATCATGATATGAGGAAATAAATAATAACTTTATTATTGCCTCTAGGGCATATTTCCTTCAGTCTCCCACTTGCACTGGAGTCAATAATCTAGATTACACAGTAATGATTCTAACACCCATGGAGCCTTGGTGTTGATCATGTTTTGCTCGTGGAAGAGACTTAGTCAATGGATATGCAACATTCAGATCCGTATGTATCTTGCAAATCTCTATGTCTCCCACCTGGACTTGGTCCCGGATGGAATTGAAGCATCTCTTGATGTGCTTGGTTCTCTTGTGAAATCTGGATTCCTTTGCCAAGGCAATTGTACCAGTATTGTCACAAAAGATTTTCATTGGACCCGATGCACTAGGTATGACACCTAGATCGGATATGAACTCCTTCATCCAGAATCCTTCATTTGCTGCTTCCGAAGCAGCTATGTACTACGCTTCACATGTAGATCCTGCCACGACACTTTGTTTAGAACTGCACCAACTAGCTGCTCCACCGTTCAATATAAATACGTATCCGGTTTGCGATTTAGAATCGTCTGGATCAGTGTCAAAGCTTGCATCAATGTAACCATTTACGACTGGCTCTTTGTCACCTCCATAAACGAGAAACATATCCTTAATCCTTTTCAGGTATTTCAGGATGTTCTTGACCGCTGTCTAGTGATCTACTCCTGGATTACTTTGGTACCTCCCTTCTAAACTAATAGCAAGGCACACATCAGGTCTGGTACACAGCATTGCATACGAGGTAGAGCCTATGGCTGAAGCATAGGGAACTTCTTTCATTTTCTCTCTATCTTCTGCAGTGGTCGGGCATTGAGTCTGACTCAATTTCACACCTTGTATTACAGGCAAGAACCCTTTCTTTGCTTGATCCATTTTGAACTTTTTCAAAACTTTATCAAGGTATGTACTTTGTGGAAGTCCAATTAAGCGTCTTGATCTATCTCTATAGATCTTGATGCCCAATATGTAAGCAGCTTCACCGAGGTCTTTCATTGAAAAACTTTTATTCAAGTATCCTTTTATGCTATCCAGAAATTCTATATCATTTCCAATCAATAATATGTCGTCCACATATAATATTAGAAATGCTACAGAGCTCTCACTCACTTTCTTGTAAATACAGGCTTCTCCAAAAGTCTGTATAAAACCATATGCTTTGATCACACTATCAAAGCGTTTATTCCAACTCCGAGAGGCTTGCACCAGTCCATAAATGGATCGCTGGAGCTTGCACACTTTGTTAGCATCCTTTGGATCGACCAAACCTTCTGGTTGCATCATATACAACTCTTCTTCCAGAAATCCATTCAGGAATGCAGTTTTGACATCCATTTGCCAAATTTCATAATCATAAAATGCGGCACTTGCTAACATGATTCGGACAGACTTAAGCATCGTTATGGGTGAGAAAGTCATTGTAGTCAACCCCTTGAACTTGTCGAAAACCTTTCGCAACAAGTCGAGCTTTGTAGACAGTAACATTACCATCAGTGTTAGTCTTCTTCTTGAAGATCCATTTATTCTCGATGGCTTGCTGATCATCGGGCAAGTCAACCAAAGTCCACACTTTGTTCTCATACATGGATCCCATCTCATATTTCATGGCCTCAAGCCATTTTGCGGAATCTGGGCTCATCATCGCTTCCTCATAGTTTGTAGGTTCACCATGGTCAAGTAACATGACCTCCATAATAGGATTACCGTACCACTCTGGTGCAGATCTTACTCTGATTGACCTATGAGGTTCTATAGTAACTTGATCTGAAGTTTCATGATCAACATCATTAGCTTCCTCACTTGTTGGTGTAGTCGTCATAGCAACCGGTTTTTGTGATGAACTATTTTCCAATAAAGGAGCAGGTACATTTACCTCATCAAGTTCTACTTTCCTCCCACTCACTTCTTTCGAGAGAAACTCCTTCTCTAGAAAGGATCCATTCTTGGCAACAAAAGCCTTGCCTTCAGATCTATGATAGAAGGTGTACCCAATAGTTTCCTTTGGGTATCCTATGAAGACACATTTCTCCGATTTGGGTTCGAGCTTATCGGGTTGAAGTTTTTTTAGATAAGCATCGCAGCCCCAAACTTTAAGAAATGACAACTTTGGTTTCTTGCCAAACCACAGTTCATAAGGCGTCGTCTCGACGGATTTTAATGGTGCCCTATTTAACGTGAATGCGGCCGTCTCTCAAGCATAACCCCAAAATGATAGCGGTAAATCAGTAAGAGACATCATAGATCGCACCATATCTAGTAAAGCATGATTACGACGTTCGGACACATCATTACGCTGTGGTGTTCCGGGTGGCGTGAGTTGTGAAACTATTCCACATTGCTTCAAATGTAAACCAAACTCGTAACTCAAATATTCTCCTCCACGATCAGATCATAGAAACTTTATTTTCTTGTTATGATGATTTTCAACTTCACTCTGAAATTCTTTGAACTTTTCAAATGTTTCAGACTTATGTTTCATTAAGTAGATATACCCATATCTTCTCAAATCATCTGTGAAGGTGAGAAAATAACGATACCCGCCACGAGCCTCAACATTCATTGGACTACATACATCAGTATGTATGATTTCGAACAAATCAATTGCTCGCTCCATAGTTCCGGAGAATAGCGTTTTAGTCATCTTGCCCATGAGGCATGGTTCGCAAGTACCGATTGATTCATAATCAAGTGATTCCAAAAGTCCATCAGTATGGAGTTTCTTCATGCGCTTTACACCAATATGACCTAAACGGTAGTGCCACAAATAAGTTGCACTATCATTATCAACTCTGCATCTTTTGGCTTCAACATTATGAATATGTGTATCTACTATCGAGATTTAATAAAAATAGACCACTGTTCAAGGGTGCATGACCATAAAAGATATTACTCATATAAATAGAACAACCATTATTCTCAGATTTAAATGAATAACCGTCTCGCATCAAACAAGATCCAGATATAATGTTCATGCTCAACGCTGGCACCAAATAACAATTATTTAGGTCTAAAACTAATCTCGAAGGTAGATGTAGAGGTAGCGTGCCGACGGCGATCACATTGACTTTGGAACCATTTCCCACGCACATCGTCACCTCGTCCTTAGCCAGTGTTTGCTTAATCCGTAGTCCCTGTTTCGAGTTGCAAATATTAGCAACAGAATCAGTATCAAATACCCAGGTGCTACTGCGAGCTCTGGTAAGGTACACATCAATAACATGTATATCACATATACCTTTGGTCACCTTGCCATCCTTCTTATCCGCCAAATACTTGGGGCAGTTCCGCTTCCAGTGACCAGTCTGTTTGCAGTAGAAGCACTCGGTCTCAGGCTTAGGTCCAGACTTGGGTTTCTTCTCTTGAGCAGCAACTTGTTTGCTGTTCTTCTTGAAGTTTCCCTTCTTTTTACCTTTGCCCTTTTTCTTGAAACTGGTGGTCTTATTGACCATCAACACTTGATGCTCCTTCTTGATTTCTACCTCTGCAGCCTTTAGCATTGCGAAGATCTTGGCAATTGTCTTATCCATCCCTTGCATATTATAGTTCATCATGAAGCTCTTGTAGATTGGTGGCGGTGATTGAAGAATTCTTTCAATGACGCTATCATCCGGAAGATTAACTCCCAGTTGAATCAAGTGATTGTTATACCCAGACATTCTGAGTATATGCTCACTGACAGAACTATTCTCCTCCATCTTGCAGCTGTAGAACTTATTGGAGACTTCATATCTCTCAATCCGTGCATTTGCTTGAAATATTAACTTCAACTCCTGGAACATCTCATATGCTCCATGACGTTCAAAACATCGTTGAAGTCCCGCTTCTAAGCCCTAAAGCATGGCACACTGAACTATCGAGTAGTCATCAGCTTTGCTCTACGAGACGTTCATAACATCTGGTGTTGCTCCTGCAGCAGGTTTGGCACCTAGCGGTGCTTCCAGGACGTAATTCTTCTGTGCAGCAATGAGGATAACCCTCAAGCTACGGACCCAGTCTGTGTAATTGCTACCATTATCTTTCAACTTTGCTTTCTCAAGGAACGCATTAAAATTCAACGGAACAACAGCACGGGCCATCTATCTACAACAAACATAGACAAGCAAAATACTATCAAGTACTAAGTTCATGATAAATTTAAGTTCAATTAATCACATTACTTAAGAACTCCCACTTAGATAGACATCCCTCTAATCATCTAAGTGATCACGTGATCCAAATCAACTAAACCATAACCGATCATCACGTGAAATGGAGTAGTTTTCAATGGTGAACATCACTATGTTGATCATATCTACTATACGATTCACGCTCGACCTTTCGGTCTCAGTGTTCTGAGGCCATATCTGCATATGCTAGGCTCGTCAAGTTTAACCTGAGTATTCTGCGTGTGCAAAACTGGCTTGCACCCGTTGTAGATGAACGTAGAGCTTATCACACCCGATCATCACGTGGGGTCTGGGCACGACGAACTTTGGCAATGGTGCATACTCAGGGAGAACACTTTTATCTTGAAATTTAGTGAGAGATCATATTATAATGCTACCGTCAATCAAAGAAAGATAAGATGCATAAAAGATAAACATCACATGCAATCAATATAAGTGATATGATATGGCCATCATCATCTTGTGCTTGTGATCTCCATCTCCGAAGCACCGTCATGATCACCATCGTCACCGGTGCGACACCTTGATCTCCATCGTAGCATCGTTGTTGTCTCGCCAACTATTGCTTCTACGACTATCTCTACCGCTTAGTGATAAAGTAAAGCAATTACAGGGCGATTGCTTTGCATACAATAAAGCGACAACCATATGGCTCATGCCAGTTGTCGATAACTCGGTTACAAAACATGATCATTTCATACAATAAAATATAGCATCACATCTTGACCATATCACATCACAATATGCCCTGCAAAAACAAGTTAGACATCCTCTACTTTGTTGTTGCAAGTTTTACGTGGCTGCTACGGGCTGAGCAAGAACCGTTCTTACCTACGCATCAAAACCACAACGATAGTTCGTCAAGTTAGTGTTGTTTTAACCTTCTCAAGGACTAGGCGTAGCCACACTTGGTTCAACTAAAGTTGGAGAAACTGACACCCGCCAGCCACCTGTGTGCAACGCACGTTGGTAGAACCAGTCTCGCGTAAGCGTACGTGTAATGTCGGTCCGGGCCGTTTCATCCAACAATACCGCCGAACCAAAGTATGACATGCTGGTAAGTAGTATGACTTGCATCGCCCACAACTCACTTGTGTTCTACTCGTGCATATAACATCAACGCATAAAACTTAGGCTCGGATGCCACTGTTGGGGAACGTAGTAATTTCAAAAAAAATCCTACGCACACGCAAGATCATGGTGATCCATAGCAACGAGAGGGGAAAGTGTTGTCCACGTACCCTCATAGACCGAAAGCGGAAGCGTTAGCACAACGAGGTTGATGTAGTCATATGTCTTCACGGCCCGACCGATCAAGCACCGAAAGCACGGCACCTCCGAGTTCTTGCACATGTTCAGCTCGATGATGTCCCTCAAACCCCGATCTAGCCGAGTGTCGAGGGAGAGTTTCGTCAGCACGATGGCGTGGTGATGATGATGATGTTCTACCGATGCAGGGCTTCGCCTAAGCACCACTATGATATTATCGAGGAGGACTATGGTGGAGGGGGGCACCGCACACGGCTAAGAGATCAATGATCAATTGTTGTGTATATGGGGTGCCCCCTTCCTCTGTATATAAAGGGGGGAGGAGGAGAGAGCCGGCCAAGGGGAGAGGCGTGCCCAAGGGGGGCAATCCTACTCCAAGTAGGTTTGCCCCCCCCCTTCCTATTGCAAGTAGGAGAAGGGGGAAGGAGGAGGTGGAGAGAAGGAAGGAGAAGGGGGGCCGCCGCCCCCTTCCCTTTCCCAATTCGGATTGGGGCAAGGGGGGCCACGCGCCACCTCCTGGCCTCCCTCTCTCCTTTCCACTAAGGCCCATAAGGCCTAATATCTTCCCGGGGGGGTTCCGGTAACCCCCGGTACTCCGGTATATGCCCGAAACCTCCCGGAACCATTCCGGTGTCCAAACATAGTCGTCCAATATATCAATCTTCATGTCTCGACCATTTCGAGACTCCTCGTCATGTCCGTGATCACAGCCGGGACTCCGAACAACCTTCGGTACATCAAAACACATAAACTCATAATATAACTGTCATCTAACTTTAAGCGTGCGGACCCTACGGGTTCAAGAACTATGTAGACATGACCGAGACACGTCTCCGGTTAATAACCAATAGCGGAACCTAGATGCTCATATTGGCTCATACATATTCTACGAAGATCTTTATCGGTCAAACCGCATAACAACATACGTTGTTCCCTTTGTCATCGGTATGTTACTTGCCCGAGATTCGATCGTCGGTATCTCAAAACCTAGTTTAATCTCGTTACCGGCAAGTCTCTTTACTCGTTACGTAATGCATCATCTCGTAACTAATTCATTAGCCACATTGCTTGCAAGGCTTATAGTGATGTGCATTACCGAGAGGGCCCAGAGATACCTCTTCGACAATCGGAGTGACAAATCCTAATCTTGAAATATGTCAACTCAACAAGTACCTTTGGAGACACCTGTAGAGCACCTTTATAATCACCCAGATACGTTGTGAGGTTTGGTAGCACACAAAGTGTTCCTCCGGTAAGCGGGAGTTACATAATCTCATAGTCATAGGAACATGTATAAGTCATGAAGAAAGCAATAGCAACATACTAAGCGATCTAGTGCTAAGCTAACGAAATGGGTCAAGTCAATCACATCATTCTCCTAATGATGGGATCTCGTTAATCAAATGACAACTCATGTCTATGGTTAGGAAACTTAACCATCTTTGATTCACGAGCTAGTCAAGTAGAGGCATACTAGTGACACTATGTTTGTCTATGTATTCATACATGTATTATGTTTCCAGGTAATACAATTCTAGCATGAGTAATAAACATTTATCATGATATGAGGAAATAAATAATAACTTTATTATTGCCTCTATGGCATATTTCCTTCACCATTATAGCCACCCAGTTACATTGTGACGTTTGGTGCACCCAAAGCATTCCTATGGTATCCGGGAGTTGCATGATCTCATGGTCTAAGGAAATAATACTTGACATTACAAAAGCTCTAGCAAACGAACTACACGACCTTGTGCTATGCTTAGGATTGGGTCTTGTCCATCACATCATTCTCCTAATGATGTGATCCCGTTATTGATGACATCCAATGTCCATAGTCAAGAAACCATGACCATCTATTGATCAACGAGCTAGTCAACTAGAGGCTCACTAGGGACATGGTGTGGTCTATGTATTCACACATGTATTACGGTTTCCGATCAATACAATTATGGCATGAACAATAGACAATTATCATGAATAAGGAAATATAATAATACCCATTTTATTATTGCCTCTAGGGAATATTTCTAATGGTGGCGCCCCCTTCCCTAGTCCAATTCGGCCTCCTCCCTTGTGGGGGGCGCACCAGCCCCTTGTGGGTTGGTCAGCTTCCCTCCTATGGCCCATATCTTCCACCAGGGGGTTCCGGTAACCCCTCCGGTACTCCGGTTTGTACCCGATACGCTCTGGAACCCTTCCGGTGTCCGAATACCACCTTTGAATATATCATTCTTTACCTCTCGAACATTTAGAGACTCCTCGTCATGTTCGTGATCTCATCCGGGACTTCGAACAACCTTCGGTCACCAAAACTCATAACTCATATAATACATATCGTCATCGAATGTTAAGCATGCGGACCCTACGGGTTTGAGAACTATGTAGACATGACCGAGACATCTCTCCGGTCAATAACCAATAGCAGAACCTGGATGCTCATATTGGTTCCCACATATTCTACGAAGATCTTTATCGGTCGAACCGCAATGTCAACATACGTTATTCCCTTTGTCATCGGTATGTTACTTGCCCGAGATCTGATCGTCAGTATCTCCATACCTAGTTCAATCTCGTTACTGGAAAGTCTCTTTACTCGTTCTGTAATGCATCATCCCGCAACTAACTCATTAGTCACATTGCTTGCAAGGTTTCATACGACGTGCATTCCCGAGAGGGCCCAGAGATACCTCTCCGATACTCAGAGTGACAAATCCTAATCTCGATCTATGCCAACCCAACTAACACCTTCGAAGATACCTGTAGAGCATCTTTATAATCACCTGGTTATGTTGTGGTGTTTGATAGCACACAAGGCATTCCTCCGGTGTCCAGGAGTTGCATAATCTCATAGTCAGAGGAATATGTATTGGACATGAAGAAAGTAGTAGCAATAAAACTAAACGATCATTATGCTAAGCTAACGGATGGGTCTTGTCCATCACATCATTCTCCTAATGATGTGATCCCGTTCATCAAATGACAACAGATGTCCATGGCTAGGAAACTTAACCATCTTTGATCAACGGGCTAGTCTAGTAGAGGCATACTAGGGACACGGTGTTTTGTCTATGTATTCACACATGTATCAAGTTTCCGGTTAATACAATTCTAGCATGAATAATAAACATTTATCATGAATAAGGAAATATAAAATAACAACTTTATTATTGCCTCTAGGTCATATTTCCTTCAGTCTCCCACTTGCACTAGATTCAATAATCTAGTTCACATCGCCATGTGATTTAACACCAATAGTTCACATTGCCATGTGACCAACACCCAAAGGGTTTACTAGAGTCAATAATCTAGTTCACATTGCCATGTGATTTAACACCAATAGTTCACATCGCCATGTGTCTAACACCCAAAGGGTTTACTAGAGTCAATAATCTAGTTCATATCGCTATGTGATTAACACCCAAAGAGTACTATGGTGTGATCATGTTTTGCTTGTGAGAGAAGTTTAGTCAACGGGCCTGCCACTTTCAGAGCCGTATGTATTTTGCAAATTTTCTTTGTCTACAATGCTCTGCGTGGAGCTACTCTAGCTAATTTCTCCCACTTTCAATATGTATCCAGATTGAGACTCGGAGTCATCTGGATCGGTGTAAAGCTTGCATCGATGTAACTCTTGACGACGAACTCTTTATCACCTCCATAACCGAGAAATATTTCCTTCGTCCTCTTAGGTAACTAAGGATAACTTTGACCATTGTCCAGTGATCCACTCCTAGATCACTATTGTACCCCCTTGCCAAACTCATGATAAGGTACACAATAGGTCTGGTACACAACATAACATACTTTATAGAACCTATGGCTGAGGCATAGGGAATGACTTTCATTCGCTTTCTATTTTCTGCTGTGGTCGGGTTTTGAGTCTTACTCAACTTTACACCTTGTAATACAGGCAAGAACTCCTTCTCTGACTGATCCATTTTGAACTCTTTCAAAATCTTGTCAAGGTATGTACTCATTGAAAAATCTTATCAAGCATTTTGATCTATCTCTATAGATCTTGATGCCCAATATGTAAGCAGATTCAGTGAGGTTTTTACTTGAAAAACTCCTTTCAAACAATCCTTTATGCTTTCCAGAAAATTCTACATAATTTCCGATCAACAATATGTCATTCACATATACTTATCAGAAATGTTGTAGTGCTCCCACTCACTTTCTTGTAAATACAGGCTTCTCCGAAAGTCTGTATAAAACTATATGCTTTGATCAACTCATCAAAGCTATATTCCAACTCTGAGATGCTTGCACCAGTCCACAGATGGATCACTGGAGATCGCACACTTTGTTAGCACCTTTAGGATTGACAAAACCTTTTGGTTACATCATATACAGATCTTCTTAGAGATATCCATTTAAGGAATGCAGTTTTGACATCCATTTGACAGATTTCATAAAATATGACAATTGCTAAAATGATTCACACGGACTTAAGCATCGCTACGGTTGAGAAAATCTCATTGTAGTCAACACCTTGAACTTGTTGAAAACCTTTTTGCGACAAGTCAAGCTTTGTACATAGTAACACTACCATCAACGTTTGTCTTCCTTTTAAAGATCTATTTATTATCAATGGATTGTTGATCATTGGGCAAGTCCACCAAAGTCTACACTTTGTTCTCATACATGGATCCTATCTCAGATTTCATGGCCTCAAGCCATTTAGCGGAATCTGGGCTCATCATAGCTTCTTCATAGTTCGTAGGTTTGTCATGGTCAAGTAACATGACCTCCAGAATAGGATTACCATACCACTCTAGTGAGGATCATGCTATGTTTGACCTATGAGGTTCTGTAGCAACTTGATCTGAAGTTTCATAATCTTTATCATTAGCTTCGTCTCTAGTAGGTGTAGGCATCACGGGAACAGATTTCTCAGATGAGCTACCTTCCAAATTGAGAGTAGGTACAATTACCTCATCAAGTTCTACTTTGCTCCCACTCACTTCTTTCAAGAGCAACTCCTTCTCTCGAAAGGTTCCGTTCTTAGCAACAAAAATCTTGCCTTTGGACTTGTGGTAGAATGTGTACCCAGTTGTTTCCTTAGGGTATCCTATGAAGACGCATTTCTCCGTTTTGGGTTCGAGCTTATCAGGCTGAAGCCTTTTGACATAAGTATCGCATCCCCAAACTTAAAGAAACGACAGCTTAGGTTTGTTGACAAACCACAGTTCATATGGTGTCGTCTCAACGGACTTTGATGGTGCCTGTTTAACGTGAATGCAGCTGTCTTTAATGCATATCACCAAAATGATAGTGGTAAATTGGTAAGAGACATCATAGATCGCACCATATCTAATAAAGTGCAGTTACAACATTCGGACACACCATTACGATGTGGTGTTCCAGGTGGCGTGAGCTATGAAACTATTCCACATTGTTTTGATGAAGGCCAAACTCGTAACTCAAATATTCCCCTCCACGATCAGATCGTAGAAATTTATTTTCTTGTTACGATGATTCTCCACTTCACTCTGAAATTCTTTGAACTTTTCAAATGTTTCAGACTTGTGTTTCATTAAGTAGATATACCCATATCTGCTCAAATCATCTATGAAGGTCAGAAAATAACGATACCCGCCACGAGCCTCAACACTCATTGGACCGCATACATCGGTATATATTATTTCCAATAAGTCATTGGTTCGTTCCATTGTTCCGGAGAACGGAGTTTTAGTCATCTTGCCCATGGGGCACGGTTCGCAAGTATCAAATGATTCATAATCAAGTGATTCCAAAAATCCATCTGCATGGAGTTTCTTCATGCGCTTTACACCGATATGACCTAAATGATAGTGCCACAAGTATGTTGCACTATCATTATCAACTTTGCATCTTTTGGCATCAATATTATGAATACGTGTATCACTACGATCGAGATTCAATAAACCATTAACATTGGGTGTATGACCATAGAAGGTTTTATTCATGTAAACAGAATAACAATTATTCTCTATCTTAAATGAATAACCATATTGCAATAAACATGGTCTAATCATATTCATGCTCAACGCAAACACCAAATAACATTTATTTAGGTTCAACACTAATCCCAAAAGTATAGGGAGTGTGCGATGATGATCATATCAATCTTGGAACCACTTCCAACACACATCATCACAGCACCCACAACTAGTCTCTATTTATTCTGCAACTCCTATTTCGAGTTACCAATCTTAGCAACTAAACAGGTATCAAATACCCAGGGGCTACTACGAGCACTAGTAAGGTACACATCAATAACATGTATATCAAATATACCTTTGTTCACATTGCCATCCTTCTTATCCGCCAAATATTTGAGGTAGTTCCGCTTCCAGTGACCATTTCCTTTGCAGTAGAAGCACTCAGTTTCAGGCTTAGGTCTAGCTATGGGCTTCTTCATGGGAGTGACAACTTGCTTGCCATTCTTCTTGAAGTTCCCTTTCTTTCCCTTTTCCCTTTTCTTGAAACTAGTGGTCTTGTTTAATCATCAGCACTTGATGCTTTTTCTTGATTTCTACCTTCGTTGATTTCAGCATCACAAAGAGCTCGGGAATCGCCTTCGTCATCCCTTGCATATTATAGTTCATCACGAAGTTCAAGTAACTTGGTGATGGTGACTAGAGAACTCTGTCAATCACTATCTTATCTGGAAGATTAACTCCAACTTGATTCAAGCGACTGTAGTGTCCAGACATTCTGAGCACATGCTCACTAGCTGAGCTATTCTCCTCCATCTTTTAGGCGAAGTACTTGTCAGAGGTCTCATACCTCTCGACACGGGCATGAGTCTGAAATACCAATTTCAGCTCTTGGAACATATCATATGCTCTATGGCATTCAAAACGTTTTTGAAGTCCCGGTTCTAAGCCGTAAAGCGTGGTGCACTAAACTATCAAGTAGTCATCATATTGAGCTAGCCAAACATTCATAATGTCTGCATCTACTCTTGCAATAGGTCTATCACCTAGTGGTGCATCAAGGACATAATTCTTCTGTGCAGAAATGAGGATAAACCTTAGATCACGGACCTAGTCCGCATCATTGCTACTATCATCTTTCAATTTTAGTTTTCTCTAGGAACATATCAAAAAACAGAGGGAAGCTACAACGCGAGCTATTGATCTACAACATAATTTGCAAATACTATCAGGACTAAGTTCATGATAAATTAAAGTTCAATTAATATTATTACTTAAGAACTCACACTTAGATAGACATCCCTCAAGTCATCTAAATGGTACGTGATCCAAATCAACTAAACCATGTCCGATCATCACGTGAGATGGAGTAGTCATCAATGATGCACATCTCTATGTTGATCATATCCACTATATGATTCACATTCGACCTTTTGGTCTCCCGTGTTCCGAGGCCATATCTGTATATGCTAGGCTCGTCAAGTTTAACCCGAGTATTCCGCATGTGCAAATCTGGCTTGCACCCATTGTATTTGAACATAGAGCTTATCACACCCGATCATCACTTGGTGTCTCAGCACGAAGAACTTTCACAATGGTACATACTAGGGGAGAACACTTATACGTTGAAATTTAGTAAGCGATCATCTTATAATGCTACCGCCGTACTAAGCAAAATAAGATGCATAAAAGATAAACATCACATGCAATCAAAATATGTGACATGATATGGCCATCATCATCTTGTGCTCATGATCTCCGTCACTGATGTCTACTACACAACCTTCTTCTTGTAGACGTTGTTGGGCCTGCAAGTGCACAGGTTTGTAGGACAGTAGCAAATTTCCCTCAAGTGGATGACCTAAGGTTTATCAATCTGTAGGAGGCGTAGGATGAAGATGGTCTCTCTCAAACAACCCTGCAACCAAATAACAAAGAGTCTCTTGTGTCCCCAACACACCCAATACAATGGTAAATTGTATAGGTGCACTAGTTCGGAGAAGAGATGGTGATACAAGTAAAAAATAGATAGTAGATAAAGGTTTTTGTAATATGAAATTATAAAAACAGCAAGGTAACAAGTGGTAAAAGCGAGCATAAATGGTATTGCAATGGTAGGAAACAAGGCCTAGGGTTCATACTTTCACTAGTGCAAGTTCTCTCAACAATAATAACATAGACAGATCATATAACAAGCCCTCAACATGCAACAAAGAGTCACTCCAAAGCCACTAATAGCGGAGAACAAACGTAGAGATTATGGTAGGGTACTAAACCACCTCAAAGTTATTCTTTCAGATCGATCTATTAAAGAGTTCGTACTAGAATAACACCTTAAGACACAAATCAACCAAAACCCTAATGTCACCTAGATACTCCATTGTTGATTATACGATATGCATCACACAATCTCAGATTCATCCAACCAACACAAAGTACTTCAAAGAGTGCCCCAAAGTTTCTACCGAAGAGTCAAGAACGTGTGCCAACCCCTATGCATAGGTTCATGGGCGGAACCCGCAAGTTGGTCACCAAAACATACATCAATAGGCACATGATATCCCATTGTCACCACAGATAAGCACGGCAAGACATACATCAAGTGTTCTCATAAAAGACTCAATCCGATAAGATAACTTCAAAGGGGAAACTCAATTCATCACAAGAGAGTAGAGGGGGAGAAACATCATAAGATCCAACTACAATAGCAAAGCTCGGTATACATCAAGATCGTGCCATAGAGGGAACACGAGAGAGAACACGAGAGAGAGAGATCAAAAACATAGCTACTGGTACATACCCTCAGCCCCGAGGGTGAACTACTCCCTGCTCGTCATAGATAGCGCCGAGATGATGAAGATGGCCACCGGTGAAGGATCCCCCTCCGGCAGGGTGTCGGGAAGGGCTCCTGAGAGGTTTTTGGTGGCTACAGAGGCTTGTGGCGGTGGAGCTCCCGATCTATCTTGATATTCGATAGTTTTAGGGTACGTAGGGTTATATAGGCGAAAGAAGTCGGTCGGGTGGTGCTCGAGGGGTCCACGAGACAGGGGCCGTGCCCTGTAGGGGGGGCGCCCCCTATCTCCTGGGCTCCTCGAGGGCCTTCTGACTTGATCTCCAAGCCTCCAGGATGATATTCTTCCAAAAAATCACGATGTCGAAGGTTTCATTCCGTTTGGACTCCGTTTGATATTCCTTTTCTTCGAAATACTAAAACAGTCAATAAAATAGCAATATGGGCTGGGCCTCCAGTTAATAGTTAGTCCCAAAAGTAATATAAAAGTGTATAATAAAGCCCATAATCATTCAAAATAGATGATAAAATAGCATGAATGCTTCATAAATTATAGATACGTTGGAGACGTATCAGCATCCCCAAGCTTAATTCCTACTCGTCCTCGAGTAGGTAAATGATAAAAGAAAGAATTTATGAAGTGTGAATGCTAGAAGGTGCACAAGTTTGATCAATGATAATTTCAATCACCTTTTCTAGCATGATAATATGTCATAACAGTAGTTCATCTCATAAAACTTTTCATAATACAGTAACAAGCAATTCACATGTCAAAGCATAGACCATAAACTTTCTTGAAAGCTAGCAAACTTCATTCTTAGTCATCAAAACAATTGCAATTCATCTTACTTTCAGGAAGAGTCTATGTCAGAGCTTTGATTTAGCAAGCTTCACATACTCAACTATCATATAGTCTTCTACAATTGCAAACACTCACGCAATACTTGTGGTTATGAAGTTGTAATCAGACACAGAGAAAGATTGGGGCTTATAATGTTGCCTCCAAACGTATTTACCATTGGGTGATGTCAATTATAATAGTTCATGCTAACGTACATCCAAT
>NC_041381.1:482103524-482110559 GCF_002162155.2 Triticum dicoccoides | reverse complement strand
TAACACAAAGTGCTTGCCAAAGGATAAAATGAAAAAGGGAAAGGTGAAGATCACCTTGACGCTTGCATAAAGTAAAAGATAAAAAGTAAAAGATAGGCCCTTCGCAGAGGGAAGTAGAGGTTGTCATGCGCTTTTAGGGTTGGATACACAAAATGTTAATGCGAAAGAACGTCACTTTATATTGCCCCTTGTATATGGACCTTTATTATGCAGTTCGTCGCTTTTATTGCTTCCATAACAAGTTCATACAAAGCTTATTTTCTCCACACTAATAAGTCATGCATATTTAGAGAGCAATTTTTATTGCTTGCACTGATGACAACTTACTTGAAGGATCTTACTCAATCCATAGGTAGGTATGGTGGACTCTCATGGCAAAACTGGGTTTAAGGATATTTGGAAGCACAAGTTGTATCTCTACTTAGTGCTAGGAATTTTTGGCTAGCATGAGGGGGAAAGGCAAGCTCAACATGTTTGAATGATCCATGACAATATATTTTAACTGAGATGTGAGAAAACATAACCCATTACGTTGTCTTCCTTGTCCAACATCAACTCTTTAGCATGTCATACTTAATGAGTGCTCACAATTATAAAAGATGTCTATGATAATATATTTATATGTGAGATCTCTCTTCCTTCAATATTCTTTCATGAATTGTTCAAATGACTAAGACAATGCTTGCTAACCGTCAATTAATTTACAACCTCTACTTCTTAGATATAAAGTCATTACTCCCCATGGAGTAAGCAAATGAAACATAAATAATTTCAGATTTATGAAAATAAACTCATTCAACAATTTACTCAAAGGATATAAGTGAAGCACACGAGTAAATGAAAAACTACTCAAAAAGATATAAGTGAAGATCAATGAGTAGCTAAATAATTATGCAACTATGTGAAGACTCTCTCTCATTAAAGAATTCAGATCTTGGTATCTTATTCAAACAGCAAGCAAAACAAAATAAAATGACATTGCAAGGATAGCACAACTCATGTGAAGAAGCAAAAACTTAGGCTCAACCGATACTAACCGATAGTTGTTGAAGAAGAAAGGTGGGATGCCTACCGGGGCATCCCCAAGCTTAGATGCTTGAGACTTCTTGAAGTATTATCTTGGGGTGCCTTGGGCATCCCCAAGCTTGAGCTTTTATGTCTCCTTAATTCCTCTCATATCATGGTTTCTCTTTTTATCAAAAGCTTCATTCACAACAAACTCAACAAGAACTCGTGAGATAGGTTAGTATAAACCAATGCTAAACCTTATCATTTTCTACTGTAACAAATCACTAAAATTATTATTAAACATTTCATACTAAATGCCTCTGCATATTTAACACTCCTATCCTCAAATAGAATCATTAAACAAGCAAACATATGCAAACAATGCAACCATAACAGCAATCTGTCAAAACAGTACAGTCTGTAAAGAATGCAAGAGTATCAATACTTCCCTGACTCCAACAATTATGAACTAAAATTCCCACTGTAATATATTTATCATATCTTAATATGCAAAAAGATTCAACGTTATACCATTCTCTGAATTTTCTAGGGAATTTTTGCAACAGCGGTAAACTTTCTGTTTTGAAACAGCAACATGTATAATTGCAAAATAAGCATGGTAAAGGCTATCCTTGACTTTTTTATTGAACCTAAAGATGCAAAACATTATTATAACTAACAGCAAGCAAAAACTAACAAAATAAAATGACGCTCCAAGCAAAACACATATCATGTGGTGAATAGAAATATAGCTCCAAGTAAAGTTACCAATGAACGAAGACGAAAGAGGGGATGCCTTCCGGCGCATCCCCAAGCTTAGGCTCTTGGTTGTCCTTGAATATTACCTTGGGCATCCCCAAGCTTAGGCTCTTGCCACTCCTTATTCCATAGTCCGTCGAATCTTTACCCAAAACTTGAAAACTTCAACCACACAAAACTCAAAACAAAACTCGTAAGCTCCGTTAGTATAAGAAAATAAAACCACCACTTAGGTATTGTAATGAACTCATTCTAAATTCATATTGGTGTAAAACCTACTGTATTCCAACTTCTCTATGCTTCATACCACTTAATACTAGCCATAGATGCATCAAAATAAGCAAACAACACAATGGAAACAGAATCTGTCAAAAACAGAAGAGTCTGTAGTAATCTGTATCAAACGTATACCTCTGGAACTCAAAAAATTAAGAAATAAATTGCTTGACCTGAGTAATTTGTCTATTAATCATCTGCAAAAATAATCAACCTAAAAGCACTCTCCAGTAAACAATGGCAGCTAATCTCGTGAGCGCTAAAGTTTCTGTTTTTTACAGCAAGATCACATAAACTTCACCCAAGTCTTCCCAAAGGTTCTACTTGGCACTTTATTGAAACAAAATCTATAAAACATGATTACTAAAGTATCATAATCATGTGGACACACAAAAATAGTAAGGGTAAATATTGGGTTGTCTCCCAACAAACGCTTTTCTTTAATGCCTTTTTAGCTAGGCATGATGATGACAATGATGCTCACATAAAAGATAAGAATTGAAACATAAAGGGAGCATCATGAAGCATATGACTAGCACATTTAAGCCTAACCCACTTCCTATGCATAGGGATTTTGTGAGCAAACAACTTATGGGAACAATAATCAACTAGCAAAGGGAGGTAAAACAAGCATAGCTTCAAAACTTTAAGCACATAGAGAGGAAACTTGATATTATTGCAATTCCTACAATCATATATTCCTCCATCATAATAATTTTAAGTATCATCATGAATGAATTTAACAATATAACCAGCACCTAAAGCATTTTCATGATCTACGAGCATAGAAAATTTACTACTCTCCACATAAGCAAAATTCTTTTCATTTGGAATAGTGGGAGTATCATAAGAGACTTGAACACTAAAAATTGTTTCCACATTAAAAGAGTAATGTTCAGAAAAAGGGTAATCATAATCATGACAAGTTTTGTAAATATAATCATCACTACTTTTTATAGCATAAGTTTCATCACAATAATCATCATAAGTAGCAACTTCGTTCTCATCATAATCAATTGAAACCTCCCCCAAGATAGTGGAATCATCACTAAATAAAGTTGACACTCTTCCAAATCCACTTTCATCAATATTATAAGATTCAACATCCTCCAAAATAGTGGGATCACTACTTTCTAAAGTTGACACTCTTCCAAACCCACTTTCATCAATATAATCATCATAGGTACAAGGCATGCTATCATCATAACAAGTTTGCATATCAAAACTTGGGGTGCTAAAAATATCATCTTCATTAAACATAGGATCCCCAAGCTTAGGAAAAACATTAATTTCAGCAAATATATTCTCAAATATTTCATCCTCATCAAACATAGCTTCCCCAAGCTTGGGCTCTTTCATAACATAAGCATAATCACTCTCATCATTAAAAATATGGACAGCACCAATAGTAAAGAAATTATCAGCATCACAATGAGTAGTAGGAGCAACATCATTTGGGAGGGATACCTTTCTACCTTTGTTGCTTCTTCTTTTCTTTTTCTTTCTCACATTATGTGTAGGTTCAACCTTCCTCTTTGAGCTCCTTATTGATGAGATTGGTTGAATAGAAAGCTCCTCCTCGTTACCTGATTCATCATGAGAAATAATAGGAGGATATTGGGAAGTCTCTTACCTTTCATTAGTATTCTCATCATCTTCCATTTGCTTTCTTTCTTTAGGTAATTGGCAATATAAGGATTTTCAATGCAATTCTTCGCACAAAACATATAAATCTTTTCTAGATCAATATCAAGGAAATGCTTAAGATTAAATTCTGGAATAGGCTTAGTTAAACGTTTCAACTCTTCACAACCCAAAAGCAATCTAAGTTCATTGTAATGAGAAAGGGAGATCAAATCATCACAATTTTTGGACACAATCCAATCATGAAACAATTTGCATTGGAGATGTAAATGATCTTGTTTATTGCAAAATTCACAACGGGAAAGATATCTTAAATTCTCTGCACTCTTATCTAGACTTTCTTGCAACTTCTTAGTTTCTAAATACTTATGCTTCTTGCAATATATATCTTCTCTATTTGGTGCGTTCATGCAAACATGCACTCCACAAAAGTTGACATGCTCATAAGAGATATTTTCATCATGACTAGAGCAATCATCATTAGTACTATGGATATTCAAAGAGTTCATACTAACAACATTGCAATCATGCTCATCATTCAAAGATTTAGTACCAAGCATTCTATGTAATTCTTGTTCTAGCACTTGAGCACAATTTTCCTTTCCATCAAACTCACGAAAGATATTAAAAATATGAAGCGTACGAGACAAACTTAACTCCATTTTTGTAGTTTTTTCTTTTATAAACTAAACTAGTGATAAAACAAGAAACAAAAAGATTCGATTGCAAGATCTAAAGATATACCTTCAAGCACTCACCTCCCCGGCAACGGCGCCAGAAAAGAGCTTGATGTCTACTACACAACCTTCTTCTTGTAGACGTTGTTGGGCCTGCAAGTGCACAGGTTTGTAGGACAGTAGCAAATTTCCCTCAAGTGGATGACCTAAGGTTTATCAATCCGTAGGAGGCGTAGGATGAAGATGGTCTCTCTCAAACAACCCTGCAACCAAATAAAAAAGAGTCTCTTGTGTCCCCAACACACCCAATACAATGGTAAATTGTATAGGTGCACTAGTTCGGCGAAAAGACGGTGATACAAGTGCAAAATAGATAGTAGATAAAGGTTTTTGTAATCTGAAATTATAAAAACAGCAAGGTAACAAGTGGTAAAAGTGAGCATAAACGGTATTGCAATGGTAGGAAACAAGGCCTAGGGTTCATACTTTCACTAGTGCAAGTTCTCTCAACAATAATAACATAGACATGTCATATAACAAGCCCTCAACATGCAACAAAGAGTCACTCCAAAGCCACTAATAGCGGAGAACAAACGTAGAGATTATGGTAGGGTATGAAACCACCTCAAAGTTATTCTTTCGGATCGATCTATTAAAGAGTTCGTACTAGAATAACACCTTAAGACACAAATCAACCAAAACCCTAATGCCACCTAGATACTCCATTGTCACCTCAAGTATCCGTGGGCATGATTATACGATATGCATCACACAATCTCAGATTCATCCAACCAACACAAAGTACTTCAAAGAGTGCCCCAAAGTTTCTACCGGAGAGTCAAGAACGTGTGCCAACCCCTATGCATAGGTAAATGGACGGAACCCGCAAGTTGGTCACCAAAACATACATCAAGAGGCACATGATATCCCATTGTCACCACAGATAAGCACGGCAAGACATACATCAAGTGTTCTCATAAAAGACTCAATCCGATAAGAAAACTTCAAAGGGGAAACTCAATTCATCACAAGAGAGTAGAGGGAGAGAAACATCATAAGATCCAACTACAACAGCAAAGCTCGGGATACATCAAGATCGTGCCATAGAGGGAACACGAGAGAGAACACGAGAGAGAGAGAGATCAAACACATAGCTACTGGTACATACCCTCAGCCCCGAGGGTGAACTACTCCCTCCTCGTCATGGATAGCGCCGGGATGATGAAGATGGCCACCGGTGAAGGTTCACCCCTCCGGCAGGGTGTCGGGAAGGGCTCCCGAGAGGTTTTTGGTGGCTACAGAGGCTTGCGGCGGCGGAACTCCCGATCTATCTTGATATTCGATAGTTTTAGGGTACGTAGGGTTATATAGGCGAAAGAAGTCGGTCGGGGGGTGCTCGAGGGGTCCACGAGACAGGGGCCATGCCCTGTAGGGGGGGGCTATCTCCTGGGCTCCTCGAGGGTCTTATGACTTGATCTCCAAGCCTCCAGGATGATATTCTTCCAAAAAATCACGATGCCGAAGGTTTCATTCTGTTTGGACTCTGTTTGATATGCCTTTTCTTCGAAATACTGAAACAGGCAATAAAACAGCAATATGGGCTGGGCCTCCGGTTAATAGGTTAGTCCCAAAAGTAATATAGAAGTGTATAATAAAGCCCATAATCATTCAAAACAGATAATAAAATAGCATGAATGCTTCATAAATTATAGATACGTTGGAGACGTATCAGTCACCGAGGAAACGTCACGATCTCCATCGTCACCGGCTTGACACCTTGATCTCCATCGTAGCGTTGTGGTCGTCTCGCCAACCATTGCTTCTACGACTACCGCTACCGCTTAGTGATAAAGTAAAGAAATTACATAGCACTTGTATTTCATACAATAAAGCGGCAACCATATGGATCCTGTCAGTTGCCGATAACTTCTACAAAACATGATCATCTCATACAACAATCTTTATATCACATCATGTCTTGACCATATCACATCACAACATGCCCTGCAAAAACAAGTTAGACGTCCTCTACTTTGTTTGTTGCAAGTTTTACGTGGCTGCTACGGGCTTCTAGCATGTACCGTACATACCTACGGCACAAAAACCACAACGGCGATTTATCAAGTTTACTGTTTTAACCTTCACAAGGACAGGCCACAGTCGAATTCGATTCAACTAAAGTTGGAGAAACAGACACCTGCCAGCCACCTTTATGCAAAACAAGTTGCATGTCCGTCGGTGGAACCGGTCTCATGAATGCAGTCATGCAAGGTTGGTCTGGGCCGCTTCATCCAACAATACCACCAAATCAAAATAAGACATTGGTGGTAAGCAGTATGATGATCACCGCCCACAACTCTTTGTGTTCTACTCGTGTGTATCATCTACGCATAGACCTGGCTCTGATGCCATTGTTGGGAAACGTAGCATGCAATTTCAAAAAATTCCTTCGCTCACACAATATCTATCTAGGAGATGCATAGAAACAAGATGGGGAGAGTGTGTCTACGTACCCTCGTAGACTGAAAGTGGAAGCGTTAACTTAACACGGTTGATGTAGTCGAACGTCTTCTCGAATCAACCGATCAAGTACCAAACGTACGGCACCTCCGAGTTCTGCACACGTTCAGCTTGATGACATCCCTCGAACTTTTGATCTAGTAGAGGTACG
>NC_041381.1:482098753-482103293 GCF_002162155.2 Triticum dicoccoides | reverse complement strand
TATAAAGGAGGGAGAGGGGAGGAGGACGGCCCTAGGGTGCGCGCCATAGGGGGGAGACCTACTAGGACTCCTAGTCCTAGTCGCCCCCCCCCCTTCCTTCTAACGAAGGGGGAAAGGGGGAAGGAGAGGGAGAGTGAGAAGGAAAGGGGGTGGCGCCCCCTTCCCTAGTACAATTCGGCCTCCTCCCTTGTGGGGGCACACCAGCCCCTTGTGGGTTGGTTAGCCTCCCTCCTATGGCCCATATGGCCCATATCTTCCACCACAGGGTTCCGGTAACCCCTCCGATACTCCGGTTTGTACCCGATACACTCTGAAACCCTTCCGGTGTCCGAATACCACCTTACAATATATCAATCTTTACCTCTTGACCATTTCGAGATCCTCGTCATGTCCGTGATCTCATGCTAGACTCCAAACAACCTTCGGTCACCAAAACACATAACTCATATAATACATATCGTCATCGAACGTTAAGCATGCGGACCCTATGGGTTCGAGAACTATGTACACATGACCGAGACAATCTCTCCGGTCAATAACCAATAGCGGAACCTGGATGCTTATATTGGTTCCCACATATTCTACGAAGATCTTTACCGGTCGAACCGCAATGTCAACATACATTATTCCCTTTGTCATCGGTATGTTACTTGCCCGAGATTCAATCGTCGGTATCTCGATACCTAGTTCAATCTCGTTACTGGAAAGTCTCTTTACTTGTTTCGTAATGCATCATCCCGCAACTAACTCATTTGTCACATTGCTTGCAAGGTTTTATAAGATGTGCATTACCGAGAGGGCCCAGAGATACCTCTCTGATACTCAGAGTGACAAATCCTAATCTCGATCTATGCCAACCCAACAATCACCTTCGGAGATACCTGTAGAGCATATTTATAATCACCTAGTTACGTTGTGACGTTTGATAGTACACAAGGCATTCCTCCGGTGTCCGGGAGTTTATAATCTCATAGTAAGAGGAATATGTATTGGACATGAAGAAAGCAGTAGCAATAAAACTGAACGATCATTATGCTAAGCTAACGGATGGGTCTTGTCCATCACATCATTCTCCTAGTGATGTGATCCCGTTCATCAAATGACAACACATGTCCATGGCTAGGAAACTTAACCATCTTCGATCAACGAGCTAGCCTAGTAGAGGCATACTAGGCACACGGTGTTTTGTCTATGTATTCACACATGTATCAAGTTTCCGGTTAATACAATTCTAGCATGAATAATAAACATTTATCATGAATAAGGAATTATAAAGTAACAACTTTATTATTGCCTCTAGGGCATATTTCCTTCAGTCGAGGCGTGCCTAAAGGCCCTCAACAAGCAGATGGCGAGGTTGTTCCATGCTGGGTTGGGGATGATGGCCGCCCTCTGGCCAAGGGCGATGGAGCCCAACAACATCACGCGGCTGGCATGGTGGTTGGAGGCCAGCGTGGCACGCTTTCTTGCGTGGAGAGCCTCCGCGGCCTGTGTCGGCACGGATCTGGTGCTACGGTTCGCCATGTCTTGGTATCGGCAGTTAAGTCTGGACCAGCTGGTGGCCTAGTGGGCCGGCACGGAGGCCCAGGCTCCCCGGATCACGGGCGGGCCAGCTATCTTTTCGGGTTCGCCGGGCTTGACAAGTTCACCATGGACTGGAGGGAGGATCACAAAGAGCTGCCATCCGACGACTTTGGTCTGTCATTTGATGACCCAGCCCGCAGCTCCGACGAGACAGACACCTATGCAGATGACGAGACCGCTCTGGATGACATCGGTGTCTCGATGGACTAGGAGGCCGGTGTGGAAGAGTCGGCGCAGACCGAAACCGGCGCGGCGACCGCCACCGATGCGGGGAGGCGACGAGCGCGCAACTTGACGCGGCTAATGCCTAATGTTGTCCTGTGTTCTTTTGAAATTGTTAAGTAGCAGGTCCACCCAATGGCGGTGTAGTGACATGTAATGAACTCCGGCTGTGGGCCTTTTGTTTTGTAAATATTTCTGCGGGTGTTTGTGCTTTTGCTTTTTGTTACTAAGAATTTTCATGCTTGCCCCCTTCTTTGGCTTCCCTCCTTTTAGTTGAACAACCGGGTTCCAGTCTGTGACAAGGAGTTCGGCCCTTTGGAGGAGCACACAGTACTTAGCATTTTTTCAACATTGAGCGCGAGCGGAACACCCACTAGGCAGGCTGGCGGCAGGCGGCGAAGCCGGCTGGTGCATAGTTGGTCGTGCGGCAACTTAGTGCGAGGGAGCCGGGTGGACCGTGAAGGAAATATGCCCTAGAGGCAATAATAAAGTTGTTATTTATATTTCTTTATATCATGATAAATGTTTATTATTCATGCTAGAATTGTATTAACCAGAAACTTAGTACATGTGTGAATACATAGACAAACAGAGTGTCACTAGTATGCCTCTACTTGACTAGCTTGTTAATCAAAGATGGTTAAGTTTCCTAGCCATAGACATGAGTTGTTATTTGATGAACGGGATCACATCATTAGAGAACGATGTGATTGACTTGACCCATTCCGTTAGCTTAGCACTTGATCATTTAGTATGTTGCTATTGCTTTCTTCAAGACTTATACATGTTCCTATGACTATGAGATTATGCAACTCCCGAATACCGGAGGAACACTTTGTGTGCTACCTGATGAGGATACAGACCTAGGGTAGGGTCATATGCCTGACCTATACGCCCTACCCAAGGTCACTACCCTAGAAGCAAAGAAGTCCAAGAGGCAACAAGGGATATCTAGTGAAAACATCGAGTGCACTCCACTCGACCAACCATATCACTCGGGTATCCCTCCTTCCTGATGTCACACGACCATGCAAGGAACCACTCGACCTATTGAAGACCAGGAGTCACTCGGAATAGTAACTGACAAGTATTCACTCCGTAGTCTTTAAAGTCATTAAAGGCACTTAAGGCTGGCGTTACTAGTAACGCCTCAATCTTTATGTACATTCAACCCTCTGTAACGGGGGATGGCTGGGGTCCTGGCGCACTCTATATAATCCACCCCCTCCTCTGGGACAAGGGTTCGCACCCCCTGTAAATAGCACACGTGTATAATCCAATCGACCACCTCCAGGCACCGAGACGTAGGGCTTTTACTTCCACCGTGAAGGGCCTAAACTCGTAAACATTGTGTGTACAACTTCATCATAGCTGAGATCTTGCCTCTCCATACCTACCCCCCATTCTACTGTCATTCTTAGGACCACGATAGTTGGCGCCCACCTTGGGGCATGTGTCTTAGCGACTTGTTGGTGAAGTTGCGATTTTCCGATCCCCATCATCATGGTTTCCGGTGGTGGATTAGCTGAGAGCCACGAGATCCGTCTCGGCACGCTCGTTTTTGTCGCCGACGACTCCGCCTGGCTTCAGGAAGCTCCCCTTGACATCGAGGCGCTCCCCGTACGAGGGGCTACGCATTTTCGCGCGTGCGTGCATGGCATCCTTCTCCGACAACTGTCGACCCAGTATCAGTCGGCTCCCATGGTGTCTTCTCTCCCCGCTGTTCGCCGTTGCAAGCGATCCAGTCGGTCGCGGCTTCAGTGGTGGGTGAAACATGCGGTGGCTCGTCATTTGGCCAACCATCAAGTCGCGGCAATCGAGCCCGACGAAACTCTCTACGGCCTATTCGATCTGTCGACTGGCTCCATCGAGACTGCATTCGAGTGCGATAGCACCGACCCTGCGGCTGAAGTTTTAATGGTCGACGGACCACATAGTCCGCCTGGCTTCCGCTGCGACGACGACGGTAATGGTGGCGGCGATCCGTCGTGCGTTCACGAGGAGTACCATCCCGAACCCCTCTCTTCGCAGTAGAGGGAAGAACTTCGTCGCCGCAACATGGATGCACTTCACACGCCCACCGTTGGGGAAACCCCCGAGGCTCGGGCCTTGGAAGATGTGGTGTGATGCCCGGATAATTAAGCTATAGTAAACCTCTGCTAATGACGCCATGTCACATTGGTTACCATCGATAAACTCACGTTAGTTTAAAACCGATTCAAATTCAAATCCAAAAGCAAGCAAAATAAATTTTTTCAAATATTAAAACTAAAATATTCGGAATGAACCAAATATTGTGTAGGTAATTATGGTGGAGAAACCACACCTTTATAAAATGTTTAAATACTATAAGATGAATAAAACAACAACAAAAATAATTATTTAAAAACCTTTTGTAATTAATAAAATGTCAAACTAATTTATTTGAGGACTAAACTTCTTGTGACTATGGACTAAGTTGAAATACTAATTTAGATACTAGGTGTATATTTTACTAAAACTAAAATAATAGAAAACAAAACAAAAACAGAAAAAGTAAAGTAAATAAAAGGTAAAAACAAAACAAAACAGAAGGAAAGGGAACCCCCCCCCCACTGGGCCAGGCCGCCCCCTCACTCCACCATAACCCCACCCCGGTCAAACCCTAGCCCGTCCGCACTACACCACTCCCCCCGATCCCCATCCCTCCCCTCGTTCCCCCCACCTCGCGCCGCACGCACTCGCACGCACGCAT
>NC_041381.1:482079748-482098551 GCF_002162155.2 Triticum dicoccoides | reverse complement strand
AGGAACTCCCCGTGCCCGATCCCCTCGCCAACCACGACGCCTCCGTCGTGTCTCCCTCTGGTTCTCTTGCTGCAGAGCATCGCCGCCACCGCGAGTTTCCCCTCCACCGTCACGTCTCCTCCGCCCGTCGCCGTCTTCCCTGCTCCGTTGAGGCCGCAAACTGCTGGCACCGAAGTCCGCCCCATTCCACGGCCTCCTCATCACGCCTCCTCTTCCTCCTCACCTCTGCTTCATCCTCGCGCTTGCCGGCCCGTCCGGCCCCTGGACCTCGTCGGCAGGGTCCCACCGGCCCCGCCCCGAGTGGATCTGGATCGGGGGCAACCGATGCCCCCGACCCGTTGCGCGCCATCGCCCCACCACCCCCGACACCGACGTCCCGGAGCGCCTTCGCCGGACCTCCCCGCCGACTGCCTCCCCTCCGGCGCACGTCTCCGACCTCCACCTCGCGCCCCACTGCCCCGTCCCTACGCCTCGTGGTGAGGACCCTGGTCCTCCTTTCTTCCTCACCCTGCGCTCACCGCGCTCCGCCTCTGCCGTCCCGCGCGCCTGCACCGCTCGCCCGCACCCGCCGTCGCGCCCCGGTGCCCCTACTGCTGCTCCGGCGCACCTCCACGTGCGGCCGTGCCTGCCGCCAGCAGGCCACCGCGGCTGCCCTGGCCTCTGGCCTCGCCCCTCCGCTTCCTGCGGGAGAGCGCCCGCACAGGCGCCCGTCGCCCCCATCTCGGGTGGACTCGGGCGCGTGCCCGCAGCCCGTTACGCCCGCTAGGCCACCTGGGTCTATGGCGAGGGGGGGCCACCCCCCTGAAACGTTATTAAAAAACGAAAAATATAAATAAATAAAAAAATATTAATTAATTAATTAATTTCTTAATTAATTAACTTAATTAATCACATTTAAATTAACCTAACAAATAATTAAACTAATTAAATAGTGTTAAGTAACCTTAGACAATGACATGTGGGGCCCTTCTGTTAGTTTGACCAGTCAATAGTCAGAGTTGACTGCTTACGTCATGATGACATAATAAAATGATTTTTTAATTAAATTAGTTCTGTTAATTCTATAAATGATTTAAAACTTTAGAAAAATCATATGGAATAATCCGTATCTCGGATGAAAATACTTTGTACATGAAAGTTGCTCAGAACGATGAGACGAATCCAGATACGCAGCCCGTTCGTCCGCCACACTTCCCTAGCATAGTGAACCTGCAACATTTCACCTCTGGTTCATTTGTCTGAAAATGCGAAACGCCGGGGATACTTTTCCGGATGTCCCCCCCTTCATCGGTATCACCTACTATCGTGTTAGGGTACACCTAGCACCGCGTATTGCCATGTTACGCTTTGTGATGCTTTGATTGCTTTGTTATTTATTGTGTTCTCCCTCCGTTACTTCTTTCCGTTAGACCCTGAGACTGCCGGCGACCCCAGTTCGACTACGGAGTTGACGACCCCTCCTTCTTGCCAGAGCAACCAGGCAAGCCCCCCTCCCCTTGATCACCAGATATCGCCTATTCTTCGCTCTACTACTTGCATTAGAGTAGTGTAGCATGTTACTGTTCGGTTACTCCTATTCTCTTGCATAGCCTGTCATTGTTGATACAGTCGTTGATACCTTACCCGCAATCCTAAATGCTTAGTATAGGATGCTAGTTTATCATCATTGGCCCTACATTCTTGTCAGTCTGCCTTGCTATACTATTGGGTCATGATCACTCGGGAGGTGATCACGAGTATATACTATGCATATATACATACTATACAAATGGTGACTAAAGTTGGGTTGGCTCGTTGAGTACCCGCAAGTGATTCCGATGTGGGGGCTGGAAGGACAGGTGGCTCCATCCCGGTAGAGGTGGGCATGGGTTCCCAGCGTCCCCCGACTGTTACTATGTGGCGGAGTGACAGGGCAGGTTGAGACCACCTAGGCGAGAGGTGGGCCTGGCCCTGGTCGGCGTCCGCGGTTACTTCATAATAACATGCTTAACAAGATCTTGGTATTTGATCTGAGTCTGGCCACTGGCCTATACGCACTAACCAACTACGCCGGAACAGTTATGGGCACTCGATGTCGTGGTATCAGTCGAAGCCTTCTTGACGTCAGCGACTGAGCGGCGCGTGCCGGATTGGACTGGAATGCCTGCTCTTGTATTAGGGAGGCTAGGTCTGCTTCCGGCCGCCCACGCAACATGCAGGTGTGCAATGGGCGATGGGCCTAGACCCCTGCGCCATAGGAGTTAGACCGGCATGCTGACCTCTCTGTTGTGCCTAGGTGGGGCTGCAATGTGTTGATCTTCCGAGCCCGGGCATGACCCAGGAAAGTGTGTCCGGCCAAATGGGATCGAGCGTGTTGGGTTATGTGGTGCACCCCTGGAGGGAAGTTTATCTATTCGAATAGTCGTGTCCCTCGGTAAAAGGACGACCCAGAGTTGTACCTTGACCTTATGACAACTAGAACTAGATACTTAATAAAACACACCCAGACAAGTTCCACAGACAACCCGGTGATTGCTTTTCCACAGGGCGATGAGGGGAGGATCGCCGGGTAGGATTATGCTATGCGATGCTACTTGGAGGACTTCTATCTACTCTCTTCTACATGCTGCAAGACGGAGGCTGCCAGAAGCGTAGTCTTCGATAGGACTAGCTATCCCCCTCTTATTCTGGCATTCTGTAGTTCAGTCCACCAATATTGCCTCTTTACACATATACCCATGCATATGTAGTGTAGATCCTTGCTTGCGAGTACTTTGGATGAGTACTCACGGTTGCTTTTCTCCCTCTTTTCCCCCTTTCCCTTCTACCTGGTTGTCGCAACCAGATGCCGGAGCCCAGGATCCAGATGCCACTGTCGACGATGACTCTTACTACACTGGAGGTGCCTACTACTACATGCAGGCTGCTGACGACGACCAGGAGTAGTTTAAGAGGATCCCAGGCAGGAGGCCTGCGCCTCTTTCGATTTGTATCCCAGTTTGTGCTAGCCATCTTATGGCAACTTGTTTAACTTATGTCTGTACTCAGATATTGTTGCTTCCGCTGACTCGTCTATGACCGAGCACTTGTATTCGAGCCCTCGAGGCCCCTGGCTTGTAATATGATGCGTGTATGAATTATTTATGTTTTTAGAGTTGTGTTGTGATATCTTCCTGTGAGTCCCTGATCTTGATCGTACACGTTTGCGTGCATGATTAGTGTATGATTGAATCGGGGCGTCACAAGTTGGTATTAGAGCCGACTGCCTATAGGAATCCCCCTTCCAAACTCCTTGGCCGAAGTCGAGTCTAGTCATTGCAAAACTTTTACTAACATGGCTGTGTGTCTTACGGACCCACGTCGCCATTGGGTGGTATTAGGATCTTGTATTCCTTGACCTATACTGTGGGACTCTAATCTCTCCCTATTTGGGTTAAATGATTTTGCTAATAAGACTAACTTTAGGTTCTCGAAAATACTTTCTCCCGGAGAGCCCCTCACTCCAGATGATCGCTTCCTCCACCAGAAGATTCCAAAGATACTCTCCGAGGTTTTTCCCGAGACCCTTGTGCCCACCGACTTTACAATCCCCTACCACCGATATACCCTTATGGATAACTACCTACAATTTTCGTTCATACCTTCATCCTCAGTTGCTCTTGTTATTACAAGATGCCCTAAATTGCTCTCCTTTGTTCCGAAAATCCTTTAAGCTTACTGCCATGTAGTTCTTTACCACAAGAATACCCCTATTGAAAATTCCTCGCACTTATTGAGTATCCATTCATCCCCAGTTGTTCGTATGCTTCATAAGATACTCTGAAATACTATCCGACCTTCTGAGCATCCTCTTCAAACTATTGCTCTACAAATGCTTGTATGCTTACATTATGGATGCTCCCATATCACTAGCACTATTCACTAGTATCTTTTAACATGCGAATGCACACAATCATCAATCGACCCTTCTAAATTATCTTTCCGGCTCAGACGTCATTCTGAACATGAGCTGGTTCTGGACCAAACTATTTGTCGTCAATTGTGCCTCTGGTCTATCCAACTTATCCATCCTGGATCAGAGCGTCTGCATCTGATCCCTTGTTTTGGAAATCATAATTCCTCTGTTATCTAAGCATCGAATTATTCAGATGTTCTATAATCTGATTCCCGTGCATTCTTTCTTCCTCTGATTGAGTATCGATACTCACATCAGCTCCATTGTGGATCGCCCGATCCATTGTTGGATTTCATCTGACATCGTCCTTCATATTCAATAACCTTGTGAGCTTTTCCACGGGTATATAATGCCTTTGGTAAATTGTATCCTCTGCTTGGCCAACCATGCTCTGCTTTTGAGCTTGTGTATTTACTTTTGAAACTTGTGGTATATGTTACTAAGATGCCCGATGGGTTGAACCTATGCCTTCCCCTAATCCGTGAGAACCTGAAAGTTTTCACAAGTCATACTCTTCCGGTGTTCTACCAGATAAAATTCCAACACTGCAGTTATATCAAAGCGAGAGGTGAATGAAATGATATGCATTAATGAAGTGGGAGTCGACCTTGAACTTTGTGTTCATGCCCATGAAAATGATGTAGACCATCTCGGAAGCTTCTTGCAAAATGATTATCCAGCTGTATGATTCCTTCGGTATTCTTGAAATTGATTCCTTACAGTTATGGCTCCGTCCATCCTGTCCTTATCTAATATATCTGATGGGAATTCATTCCAGCGCCTCGTCTATTTTTGGCAAGGTTGAAGTATCTACTGTCATAGGTCAATGACCTGGTTCTACTCCTATCATGTTTTACCTTCGAGTATTACCCCCTGGTATCTTTGAGATGTCTTGCCATTGTACCATATATTACTAACTTTGTTGAAGTAATGTCTTTCCTTGTCGTAATCACTCTCCGGGTTCTGGGTTGTTGTCAACCGAGGACAACGACTAGTGAAATTATTTCGCACTACAAATCAAATACCCTGAGTAATTTTTACTAGGAAATTCTGAACTCGATCTGGTCATTCCTAGACTATCAGCTGCATCCTGGTCTTGCTATCTTTAAATGTGTTACCTCGTCCTTCTCTGGTGCACGCATTCTTCAGTGTGTGAGCACGACTTACATCGAGCTTTCAACATCATGTTGCTTGTCTTGAAAGGCAACTTTGGTTCCGAGCTTGCATCTTATATATTGATCCTAAAACTTGCCACTTCGTCATTTCCTTGATTGTAGCCGTTGTTGTTTGATTGCATCCTCTTGAAACCTCCCGGCAAATGTGTCGGATCACCTTCAACACTTTGGCTTCTTCCGAGATGTCAATTGTGTTCATGATGAGAAATACCCTCCTTGCCATTGATGATTTTTATTATCATCGACAACACCCTTGACTTCCTTTCATCGCGAACTTGTCCACATTATGAATGCAACTTGCTCTCCAGCTAGTGTGGTGTTCTGCCTTGAAGTATTACTGTCTTTTCTGTCGAGAATGTTGCAGGGATTGCTCCACCTCTTAGAAATTCTCGGTATGATGATACTTCTCACCATCACCATTCTTCCTTGGTCCCTGTGTTGTTGTTTTTTAACCAGGATACCAATATGCTAACGATGTTGTTTGAGTTCTGTACTTCTAGCAACCCTATTGCTTTGGAGTTAATGATCGACAGTTCGTTCTTAGACTATTGGTTATTGAATCATCACTCTAACATTGATATTGCTGCCTAAGGTCATATTTCGGGCACACCTTTCAACTAATGATTGATGGTGTATGTTTTCCTCGAGCATACAACATTATATCATTTGAATTAACAAGTGTCATCTTCTTGTTCACCTTATTGTGGAAATCCATCCGTTTGGAATTCTCGATGATTTGTCGTTGAGCCCATCAGCCACCTCCTCATGCCCTCCTTGGTTTAATGATGGACTATTGTTTCAGGAACCCGCTCCCATAGTTCATTTCCTGAGAATCTTGCAATGTCATTTCGTCAATTTGTGTGACACCTTTTCTTCTCGGAAATCCTGAGTCTGAGATATCATGACACCAATCGGATCTGAATCTCGGTCAGATATGATGGTTGGGGCAACTTTCTAGAAGTTATGATGTTGATCCTTTGATGACCCGGTAATATGATGTCATGCCTAGCACCCCTGGCTGGAGGACCTATCATTATAATTTCTTTTGCAAGGATAACCATTCTTCCTGGAGGAAATTGTAAGACTTATTTTATAAATTGCTCCTGATGGATCATTTGTGTACCCAAAGTCTGGCCCTTGATTGAAACACCATATCATTGCTACCTCGAAGCATGACTATGATACCTCGCTCATCAACAAGAACATTGGGGGCGCGATGCTAAATGTTTCTTGGTCAGTTATTCAAACACCATTGTATGGGTAACATCTTGATTAATCCTTGCCTCTTTATCTGAATGGTTGGGTACTTGCTCTCCTACCCAGTATGCCATATTCTGCTTGTCCATGGGAAGGGTATACTCCTAATAATTGTGTGTAATCACAATTTTCCTTTCCATTGATCTGTTTAATCTGATAATCGTGTTTTCCTTTCCATTCTTTTGTTTAACCTTTCCTGTAATCTGACTTAACTGAGCAGAGATAATTCCCTGCTTAGGTAAGCACCTTGTTGTACCACTATGTCTGTAAGACCTTGTTACTATTGATGATGACATTCCGGTAACCACCGATGTGTGAGAACTTTGCCAGTTGGTTCGCCTCGTTCAACAAGAGGGAAAATTGCTCTCTTCGTTCCCTGTCCTTGGTACCGACATTGTTGCCGGCATAGCTGGCAAGCTATTCACTAACATGCCTCCCTGTCGCGGCTGTGCAAGATGTCACCACCTTTCCTACTTTCAACCCGCATGGTGGGCCCATAACCCACAGGTCCACTGGATCGAAACCTGACTCTCCTGTACATCCTGTTTCCAAAGTTAATCCTCACGCTTGGCTTCGTATGCTATTCACGAGCCCCATTCCTAGTGATCTATTCTGGTATCAGACACAATACTTATTCACGCTGCCCTATAACCCTTTCACCTTCTAACTAGGCATGAATGATGGCCTGGCTACTTGAAACTCCATATTGTACCTTCAAACTTTACTCTCGATGTGTTTTATTTGTTCAACTCAAGAGGTACTCATAGGCTCATTCATGGGTTAATCCCAGATTATTACCCTTATAACATTCTATCGTTGCCGATCTGCCCCGTTACCTATTCGTAAGTACGATGGAACCTCCAAAGAAAGGATGACGACTTCATAATGATGACCTGAAGCAGTGGAATGAAGACATCAATGTAATGGATCGATCTCTTCGAGAAGAGCAGCCAATATTGAGAAGATCCATTAGAATTTCGTAACCAGACCTTTCCCCCTTACTCTACCTCTTAAATCTCGGGACGAGATTTCTTGTACTAGAGGAGAATTGTGACGCCCGGATAATTAAGCTACAGTAAACCTCTGCTAATGACGCCATGTCACATTGGTTACCATCGATAAACTCACGTTAGTTTAAAACCGATTCAAATTCAAATCCAAAAGCAAGCAAAATAAATTTTTTCAAATATTAAAACTAAAATATTCGGAATGAACCAAATATTGTGTAGGTAATTATGGTGGAGAAACCACACCTTTATAAAATGTTTAAATACTATAAGATGAATAAAACAACAGCAAAAACAATTATTTAAAAACCTTTTGTAATTAATAAAATGTCAAACTAATTTATTTGAGGACTAGACCTCTTGTGACTATGGACTATGTTGAAATACTAATTTAGATACTAGGTGTATATTTTACTAAAACTAAAATAATAGAAAACAAAACAAAAACAGAAAAAGTAAAGTAAATAAAAGGTAAAAACAAAACAAAACGGAAGAAAAGGGAACCCCCCCCCCACTGGGCCAGTCAGCCCAGCTGCTAGCCAGGCCGGCCAAACCGGCCCAGTCCGCCCCCTCACTCCACCATAACCCCACCCCGGTCAAACCCTAGCCCGACCGCGCTACACCACTCCCCCCGATCCTCATCTCTCCCCTCGTTCCCCCCACCTTGCGCCACACGCACTCGCACACATGCATCGTGCCTGGGAGAGGAACTCCCCGCGCGCGATCCCCTTGCCAACCACGACGCCTCCGCCGTGTCTCCCTCTGGTTCTCCTGCTGCAGAGCATCGCCGCCGCCGCGAGTTTCCCCTCCACCATCACGTCTCGTCCGCCCGTTGTCGTCTTCCCTGCTCCGTTGAGGCCGCCAACCGCCGGCACCGAAGGCCGCCCCACTCCATGGCCTCCTCGTCGTGGCTCCTCTTCCTCCGCACCTCTGCTTCATCCTCGCGCATGTCGGCCCGTCCGGCCCCCGGACCTCGTCGGCAGGGTCCCGCCGGCCCTGCCCCGAGTGGATCTGGATCGGGGGCAACCGATGCCCCCGACCCATCGCGCGCCATCGCCCCCACCACCCCCGACACCGACGTCCCGGAGCGCCTTCACTGGACCTCCCCGCCAGACTGCCTCCCCTCCGGCGCACGTCTTCGACCTACACCTTGATACGTATCCAACGTATCTATAATTTTTGATTGCTCCATGCTACTTTATCTACTGTTTTGGACTATATTGGGCTTTATTTTTCCACTTTTATATTATTTTTGGGACTAACCTATTAACCGGAGACCCAGCCCAGAATTGCTGTTTTTTGCCTATTTCAGTGTTTTGAACAAACAGAATATCAAACGGAGTCCAAACGGAATGAAACCTTCGGGAACGTGATTTTCTCACCGAACGTGATCCGGGAGACTTGGACCCTGCTCCAAGGAACAACCAAGGAGGTCACGAGGGTGGGGGGCTCCCCCTACCTCGTGGGCCCCCTGTTGCTCCACCGACGTACTCCTTCCTCCTATATATACCTACATACCCCTATCAAATACGGAGCCAAAAACCTAATTCCACCACCGCAACTTTCTGTATCCACGAGATCCCATCTTGGGGCCTGTTCTGGAGCTCCGCCGGAGGGGGCATCTACCACAGAGGGCTTCTACATCAACACCATAGCCTCTCCGATGAAGTGTGAGTAGTTTACTTCAGACCTTCGGGTCCATAGCTAGTAGCTAGATGGCTTCTTCTCTCTTTTTGGATCTCAATACAATGTTCTCCCCCTCTCGTGTGGAGATCTATTTGATGTAATCTTCTTTTTGCGGTGTGTTTGTTGAGACCGATGAATTGTGGGTTTATGATCCAGTTTATCTATGAATAATATTTGAATCTTCTCTGAATCCTTTTATGTATGATTGAGTTATCTTTGCAAGTCTCTTCGAATTATCCATTTGGTTTGGCCAACTAGATTGATAGTTCTTGCAATGGGAGAAGTGTTTAGCTTTGGGTTCAATCTTGCGGTGTCCTTTCCCAGTGACAGCAGGGGCAGCAAGGCACGTATTGTATTGTTGCCATCGAGGATAACAAGATGGTTCTTTTATCATATTGCATGAATTTATCCCTCTACATCATGTCATCTTGCTTAAGGTGTTACTCTGTTTTTAACTTAATACTCTAGATGCATGCTGGATAGCGGTCGATGAGTGGAGTAATAGTAGTACATGCAGAATCGTTTCGATATACTTGTCTCGGACGTGATGCCTATATACATGATCATACCTAGATATACTCATAATTATGCTCAATTCTGTCAATTGCTCAATAGTAATTTGTTCACCCACCGTAGAATAGTTATGCTCTTGAGAGAAGCCACTAGTGAAACCTATGGCCCCTGGGTCTATTCTCATCATATCAATCTCCATCACTTTATTATTTGCTTTGTTTTTACTTTGCCTTTTTCTTTTCACTTTGCATCTTTATATCAAAAATACCAAAAATATTATTTATCATCTCTATCAGATCTCACCCTTTTAAGTGACCGTGAAGGGATTGACAACCCCTAATCGCGTTGGTTGCGAGTAGCTATTGTTGTGTAGGTACGAGGGACTTGTGCATGGTCTCCTACTGGATTGATACCTTGGTTCTCAAAAACTAAGGGAAATACTTACGCTACTTTACTGCATCATCCTCTCCTCTTCGGGGAAATCCAACGCAGTGCTCAAGAGGTAGCACACCTCGCGCCCCACTGCCCCGTCCCTACGCCTCGCGGTGAGGACCCTGGTCCTCCTTTCTCCTTCACCCCGCGCTCACCGCGCTCACCGCGCTCCGCCTCTGCCATCCCGCGCACCTGCACCGCTCGCCCGCACCCGTCGTCGCGCCCCGGCGCCCCTACTGCTGCTCCGTCGCGCCTCCACGCGCGGCCGTGCCTGCCGCCGGCAGGCCACCACGGCCGCCTTGGCCTCTGGCCTTGCCCCGCCGCTCCCTGCGGGCGAGCGCCCACACAGGCGCCCGTCGCCCCCATCCCGGGTGGACTCGGGCGCGTGCCCGCAGCCCGTTACGCCCGCTAGGCCCCCTGGGTCTATGGCGAGGGGGGCCCACCCCCCTGAAACGTTATTAAAAAAAGAATATATATATATATATATAATTAAAAATTACTTAATTAATTAATTAATTAATCATGTTTAAACTAACCTAACAAATAATTAACCTAATTAAATAGTGTTAAGTAACCTTAGACAATGACATGTGGGGCCCTTCTGTCAGTTTGACCAGTTAACAGTCAGAGTTGACTGCTTACGTCATGATGACATCATAAAATGATTTTTAAATTAAATTAGTTCTATTAATTCTAAATATGATTTAAAACTTTAGAAAATCATATGGAATAATCCGTATCTCGGATGAAAATACTTTGTACATGAAAGTTGCTCAGAACGATGAGACGAATCCAGATACGCAGCCCGTTCGTCCGGCACACATCCCTAGAATAGTGAACCTGCATTATTTCACCTCTAGTTCATTTGTTTGAAAACGCGAAACGTCGGGGATACTTTCCCGGATGTTTCCCCCCCCCCTTCGTCGGTATCACCTACTATCGCGTTAGGGTACACCTAGCACCGCTTATTGCCATGTTACGCTTTGTGATGCTTTGATTGCTTTGTTATTTATTGTGTTCCCCCTCTGTTACTTCTTTCCGGTAGACCCCGAGACTGCCGGCGACCCTAGTTCGACTACGGAGTTGACGATCCCTCCTTCTGGCAAGCCCTCCCCCCTTGATCACCAGATATCGCCTATTCTTCTCTCTACTACTTGCATTAGAATAGTGTAGCATGTTACTGTTCGGTTACTCCTATTCTGTTGCATAGCCTGTCATTGTTGCTACAGTCATTGATACCTTACCCGCAATCCTAAATGCTTAGTATAGGATGCTAGTTTATCATCATTGGCCCTACATTCTTGTCAGTTTGCCTTGCTCTACTATCGGGCCGTGATCACTCGGGAGGTGATCATGAGTATATACTATACATGTATACATACTATACAGATGGTGACTAAAGTCGGGTTGGCTCGTTGAGTACCTGCAAGTGATTCCAATGTGGGGGCTAGAAGGACAGGTGGCTCCATCCCGGTAGAGGTGGGCCTGGGTTCCCGACGGCCCCCGACTGTTACTATGTGGCGGAGCGACAGGGCAGGTTGAGACCACCGAAGCAAGAGGTCGGCCTGGCCCTGGTCGGCATCCGCGGTTACTTCATAATAGCATGCTTAACGAGATCTTGGTATTTGATCTGAGTCTGGCCACTGGCCTATACACACTAACCAACTACGCGGGAACAGTTATGGGCACTCGACGTCGTGGTATCAGCCGAAGCCTTCTTGACATCAGCGACTGAGTGGCGCGCGCCGGATTGGACTAGAACACCTGCTCTTGTATTAGGGAGGCTAGATCTGCTTCCGGCCGCCCATGCAACATGCAGGTGTGCAATGGGCCCAGACCCCTGCGCCATAGGAGTTAGACCGGCGTGCTGACCTCTCTGTTGTGCCTAGGTGGGGCTGCAACGTGTTCATCTTCCGAGGCCGGGCATGACCCAGGAAAGTGTGTCCGGCCAAATGGGATCGAGTGTGTTGGGTTATGTGGTGCACCACTGCAGGGAAGTTTATCTATTCGAATAGCCGTGTTCCTCGGTAAAAGGACGACCCGGAGTTGTACCTTGACCTTATGACAACTAGAACCGGATACTTAATAAAACACACCCAGACAAGTTCCACAGACAACCCGGTGATCGCTTTTCCACAGGGCGACGAGGGGAGGATCGCCGGGTACGATTATGCTATGCGATGCTACTTGGAGGACTTCAATCTACTCTCTTCTACATGCTGCAGGACGGAGGCTGCCAGAAGCGTAGTCTTCGATAGGACTAGCTATCCCCCTCTTATTCTGGCATTCTGCAGTTCAGTCCACCAATATTGCCTCTTTACACATATACCCATGCATATGTAGTGTAGATCCTTGCTTGCGAGTACTTTGGATGAGTACTCACGGTTGCTTTTCTCCTTCTTTTCCCCCTTTCCGTTCTACCTGGTTGTCGCAACCAGATGCCGAGCCCAGGAGCCAGACGCCACTGTCGACGACGACTCTTACTACACTAGAGGTGCCTACTACTACATGCAGGCCGCTTATGACGACCAGGAGTAGTTTAGGAGGATCCCAGGCAGGAGGCATGCGCCTCTTTCGATCTGTATCCCAGTTTGTGCTAGCCATCTTATGGCAACTTGTTTAACTTATGTTTGTACTTAGATATTGTTGCTTCCGCTGACTCGTCTATGATCGAGCACTTATATTCGAGCCCTCGAGGCCCCTGGCTTGTAATATGATGCTTGTATGACTTATTTATGTTTTTAGAGTTGTGTTGTGATATCTTCCTATGAGTCCCTGATCTTGATTGTACACGTTTGCGTGCATGATTAGTGTACGATTGAATCGGGGGCGTCACAGGTGCGCCTGGCCAATTTGGTTGAGTGTACTCGACTGGAGAACCTTCAGCATGCACTCGACGAGCGCTCGAGAGAGGATCCCCGAGTCCAGTAGATGATAGCTTTTTCCGCCTCAACCTAAGGTATACCGCACTCCAATTCAAAATCTCACAGCTGCGGCCCGTATAGCAGAGTCAATTCAGCCTTCCCAGTCAAAGGCTGGCAGAGGTTTGATGTAGATCCGAGCCTTACTTCGGGCAGCAGGAGAACAGAACATAGCGGTGTCCCAGTCGCGGGATAGTATTCATAGCAAGTCCATCGTGGCGGATACAGTTCAGTCGGCCCACAGCCCAAGATCGCCCCTGCGGCGTGAAGGTCGTGGGCATCAGCAGGATCAATACAGGAACCGTGGGCAATACGATCACCGACTCGGCCGTGACGACCGTCGTCGGCTGCCCACACCTTCTCCGAGGAGTGGGTCGTATGTGTCTCGGCAATACGATGACAGACGCCTTCACAGTGTCGAGCGTAGGGTATCGGTCGACCCAAGGGAGCCAGGCTTTGATGCAAGATCTATTCTCATTCAAGGTTTAGTCGATCGGAACAGAGTGCATAGAGAAGACCTTTACAG
The DNA here is from genome assembly GCF_002162155.2 of Triticum dicoccoides. Lineage (NCBI taxonomy): Eukaryota > Viridiplantae > Streptophyta > Magnoliopsida > Poales > Poaceae > Triticum > Triticum dicoccoides. Next base: position 482,085,100 of record NC_041381.1, on the reverse strand, counting down.
AGATCGTCCGACTGGCAGCAGAGTTCATATTTTGGGTCCGGAATGTTTCAGCGGAGCCATTAGAGTTGCAGTGATTCCTCCCAACTTCAGGTTGGTGACTGGAGTCAGCAAGTTCACTGCAGAGTCCAACCCTGAAACTTGGCTTGAGGATTACCGAGTGGCTGTGCAGATTGGTGGCGGAAATGATGAAGTGGCCATGAAACATCTTCCTCTGATGTTGGAAGGATCAGCCAGAGCGTGGTTAACTCAGTTAGCCCCAGGCAGTATATTCAGTTGGGAGGAGCTTGCCCGAGTATTTGTCAGAACTTTTGAGGGAACTTGCAAGCGGCCAGCCGGATTAAAAGAATTGTAGCATTGTGTACAGAAACCGAGTGAGACTCTAAGAGATTACATTCAGAGGTGGACCACTTTGCATCACACAGTGGAAAATGTATCTGAGCACCAAGCAGTGTGCGCCTTCAATGAAGGCATTAAATATCGAGAGCTGGTCCTGAAGTTTGGTCGGACTAGAGATATGTCCCTGACTCGGATGATGGAAATAGTCACCCGATACGCTAACGGAGAAGAAGAGGATCGACTCCGTAGTGGAAAGGGTAAACCAGTCGGCCAGGAGGCCGGCGGAGGCAATTCCAATCGGAAACAAAAACGTAAGGCTGAACCTGCAGCGCCTGGTGAAATTGCAGCAGTAGTTCAAGGAAAGTTTAAAGGAAAACCTAAAGGGCCCTGGACCCCTAAGAAGGTAAAAGATCAAGCGGGCAATGATGTGTTGGGTTTACCATGTCATATTCATACGAAGAAGGATGAAGAGGGTAATCTGATTTATCCTAAGCACACCACTTGGCAATGTCGACTCCTGATCCAACAATTCCGAGAGAAACAGCTCAACGAGAAGGAAAAGGAGTCGGACAAGGACGAGGATGACGAGGAAGATGATGGTTATCCTAAAGTCAATTCCACCCTGGTGATTTTCACTGATGTTGAGAGCAAAAGCCGATTGAAAGTTATCAACAAAGAAGTAAATATGGTTGCTCCGGCAACAACGACCACATACCTGAAATGGTCACAAACAGCCATCACATTCGACCAGTCTGATCACCCGCCGCGTATAGCCACCCCTGGGAGGCAAGCATTGGTGGTCGACCCAGTGGTTGAAGGCACTCATCTGACCAAAGTGCTGATGGATGGTGGTAGCGGCCTGGATATCCTTTATGCTGAAACATTGAAGGGGATGGGCATTCCGATGTCCAAGCTTAGTGAAAGCAATATGAGTTTCCACGGCGTTATCCCTGGAAAGAAAGCCGAATCACTCGGCCAGATCGCCCTTGACGTGGTTTTTGGTGATTCCAAGAATTACCGCAAGGAGAAGTTGACATTTGAAGTAGTGGATTTCCAGAGTGGTTATCACGCTATTTTGGGTCGGCCTGCTTATGCATGTTTTATGGCTCGACCATGTTATGTGTACCTCAAGATGAAGATGCCTGGCCCTAGAGGAGTGATCACAATCACTGGTAATCGGCAGAAGGCAGAAGAATGCTTCTAGAAGGGTTCTAAAATTGCCGATGCACAAATGGCAGCAGTTGAACTCCAAGAATATAAGAAGAATGCAGACCCGAGTGATTTGCTCCGAACTAAGAAGCTTGCCACAGATTCTGCATTTCAGTCGTCCAGACAAACGAAGCCGTTTCATATTCACCCGACCGATCCCATTGCTGCACCGACTCATATCTCAACAACACTCGATAGCAAATAGGAAGAAGCGATCATCTAGTTCCTCCGTGAGAACTGGGACATCTTCGCATGGAAACCTTCTAACATGCCGGGTGTACCCAGGGGACTGGCTGAGCATCGTTTGCGTGTCGATCCGAAGGCAAAACCCGTCAAAGAGCACCTTTGGCGGTCTGCCGTGCATAAGAGAAAGGCAATTGGTGAGGAAGTGGCTGGGCTCCTAGCAGCAGAGTTCATCCGAGAGATCTACCACTCCGAGTGGCTTGCCAATGTAGTCATGGTCCCTAAGAAGGACGATTCACTTCGTATGTGCATCGATTTCAAGCATATCAATCGGGCCTGCCCGAAGGATCATCTCCCTTTCCCCCGCATCGATCAGATTGTCGACTCGACTGCGGGGTGTGAGCGCTTGTCTTTTCTAGATGCATATTCCGGGTATCATCAGATCCAACTGTATGGTCCCGATGAAATAAAAACGGCTTTCATCACCCCATTTGGGTGCTTTTGCTATATCACCATGCCATTTGGTCTCAAAAATGCTGGCGCCACATTCATGAGGATGATTCAGAAGTGCCTACTCGCTCAAATCAGTCGGAATGTGGAAGCATATATGGATGACATTGTGGTTAAGTCGCGTAAAGGTTCTGACCTACTGACCAACCTCGCAGAAACCTTTGCCAACCTAAGAAGGTATGATATCAAGCTTAATCCGTCGAAGTGAAAATTTGGAGTCCTAGGTGGAAAGCTACTCGGTTTCCTCATTTCCGAATGAGGGATCGACGCAAACCCAATGAAAGTCGGTGCCATCCTCCGGATGAAATGCCCTGTGCATGTGCATGACGTTCAGAAGCTTACTGGTTGTTTAGCGATTGATGAAGAAATCTGATAAATTCGAGTGGACTGATGAAGCTGACGCAGCGTTCACAGAGCTCAAAGCCCTGCTTTCCACCCAGTCGGTGCTTGCTGCGCCAATTAGCAAAGAACCTTTACTGATTTACATTGCAGCCACTGGACAAGTTGTCAGCATAGTACTCACGGTCGAGCAAGAGGAAGAAGGAAAAATCTATAAAGTTCAGCGCCCATTATATTATCTCTCTGAAGTTTTGACTCCACCCAAGTAGAGATATCCGTATTATCAGAAGCTTGTTTATGGAATCTACATAACCATGAAGAAGGTTGCACACTATTTCTCTGATCACTCCATTACAGTCGTCGGCGACGCACCATTATCTGAAATTTTGAACAAATGAGATGCAACTGGTCGAGTGGCAAAATGGGCAATTGAACTCCTTCCATTGGATATCAAGTTTGAGGCAAAGAAAGCTATCAAGTCCCAAGCAATTGCAGATTTCCTTGCCGAGTGGATTGAGCAGCAGCTACCGACTCAAGTTCACTCGGAGAACTGGACCATGTTCTTCGATGGCTCCAAGATGTTGAATGGTTCCGGTGCTGGGGTAGTATTGGTATCCCCCGTGGGGACAAGCTCAGCTATGTTCTCCAGATTCATTTTGATTCCTCCAACAACGAAGCTGAATATGAAGCACTGTTGTATGGGTTGCATATGGCCATTTCACTCGGCGTCCGTCGCCTCATGGTCTACGGTGACTCGAATTTGGTGGTCAATCAAGTAATGAAAGAGTGGGATGTTAGGAGCCCGCCTATGACTGGTTATTGCAACACAGTAAGGAAGTTAGAAAAGAAGTTTGAGGGGTTAGAGCTTCACCATATACCCCGACTGAAAAACCAAGCTGCAGATGAATTGGCAAAGATAGGATCCAAGAGAGAAACCATTCCTAGCAATGTGTTTTTGGAACATATCCACTCACCTTCAGTTCAGGAGGATCCTTTCACTGAAGAGCCCCCACAGCCTAAGAGTGCCACAGATCCGACTGAAGTCAAAGTCCCAGCCGTGGTCGACTTGATCATGGAGGTTTTGGTCATCACTCCCGACTGGACAGTGCCATACATTGTGTACATTCTTAGGAAAGAACTTCCAGAGGATGAAGAAGAGGCTCGATAGATCGTCCGACGATCCAAAGCCTTTACTGTGATAAGAGGACAGTTGTGCAGGGAAAGTGTAACTGGAATCAGCCAGAAGTGCATCACGCCAGAAGAAGGCTGAATGATCCTCAATGATATTCACTTGGGGACCTATGGTCACCATGCGTCCTCTCGGACTATCGTGGCCAAAGCATACTGAGCCGGATTTTACTAGCCACATGCCAACGAGATGGCGAAAGAAATAGTAGACAAATGCGAAGGCTCCCAGTTTTACTCCAACATGTCCCATAAACCCGCGTCAGCTCTGAAGACTATTCCACTCGTCTGGCCTTTTGTTGTCTGGGGGTTAGATATGGTTGGACCTCTGAGGACTGGCAGGAGTGGCTTTACCCATGTGCTCGTAGCAATCGACAAGTTCACCAAATGGATTGAAGCCAAGCCCATCAAAAATCTTGAAGCAAGTACAGCTGTTAGTTTTATCAGAGAATTAACATTTAGATATGGTGTTCCCCACAGCATCATCACTGATAATGGGTCGAACTTCGATTCTGACGAGTTCAGAGCTTTTTGTGTTTCCCAAGGCACTAGGGTCGACTATGCTTCAGTCGCCCATCCTCAGTCGAATGGACAGGCTGAAAGAGCAAACAGATTGATTCTCAAAGGACTGAAACCTTGGTTGATGCGTGACCTCAAGCATGCAGTAGGCGCCTGGGTCGACGAACTTCCATCAGTACTTTGGGGATTGAGGACAACACCTAATCGGTCGACTGGCCGAACTCCATTCTTCTTAGTCTATGGAGCTGAAGCTATACTTCTGAGTGATTTGCTTCACAATGCACCCCGAGTCGAACTTTACTCAGAAGATGAAGCAGAACAGGCTCGACAAGATGCAGTTGATCTCCTGGAAGAGGAAAGAGAGATGGCCTTGATCCGGTCGACCATTTATCAGCAAGGCTTGCATCGATTCCACGCGAGAAACATGAGGGGTCGAGCATTTCAGGAGGGAGACTTGGTTCTTCGGGTGGACCACCAGAAACCAAACAAACCCGCTCTTGCTTGGGAAGGCCCCTTCCTTGTCACCAAAGTGCTCCAAAATGGAGCATACCGTCTTTACAACGTCGAGCACAATAAAGACGAGCCACGCGCCTGGAATGCGGAGCTGCTCTACCCCTTTTACACTTAAGCATTCAGATTGTTAAGATGTAATAAGAGATACCTTCTAGTTTGATTATAAAAGATTTTAGTCTCCTGAATGATTGTTGTTCCTTTTTACATGTTTTAAATCCCCCAGTGGGTGTCTTAGCTGCGAATCCGTTTCGCCTAAGTTTAAAAAATCCTACCGAGTGGCGAGCAAGCCTCTCACTCGGGGGCTTTGCTGCGAATCCGTTTCGCCTAAGTTTAAAAAATCCTACCGAGTGGTGAGCAAGCCTCTCACTCGGAGGATTAGCTGCAAATCCGTTATGCCTAAGTTTAAAAAATCCTACCGAGTGGTGAGCAATCCTCTCACTCGGAGGCTTAGCTGCAGTCCAGTACTCGCCTAAGTTTGAAAAATCCTACCGAGTGGTGAGCAATCCTCTCAATCGGGGGCTTAGTTGCAGTCCAGTACTCGCCTAAGTTTGAAAAATC
>NC_041381.1:482070680-482079392 GCF_002162155.2 Triticum dicoccoides | reverse complement strand
CTCACCCGGGGGCTTAGCTGCAGTCCAGTACTCGCCTAAGTTTGAAAAGTCTTGCCGAGTGGTGAGCAATCCTCTCACTCAGGGTCTTAGCTGCAGTCCAGTACTCGCCTAAGTTTGAAAAATCCTATCGAGTGGTGAGCAATCCTCTCACTCGGGGGCTTAGCTGCAGTCCAGTACTCGCCTAAGTTTGAAAAATCCTACCGAGCGGTGAGCAATCCTCTCACTTGGGGGCTTAGTTGCAGTCCAGTACTCGCCTAAATTTGAAAAATCCTACTGAGTGGCAAGCAATCCTCTCGCTCGGGGGCTTAGTTGGAGTCTAGCACTTGCCTAAGATTAAAAACACATTCCAAGTGAGAACCAATTTTCCCGCTTGGAGCCTTAGCCATACGCTCCGTCCCGATCCGCAAGGTCGGTGAGGGAGCAAAGTCCTTAGAGCTGTGCCGTCAAGAAGAAGGACGAGATTGAGCGTGTTGCCAAGGCAAACCACTTTCAGGAATGTCAAGACCATTGCTGAGTGCCTTGCTGATGAGCTGATCAATACTGCCAAGGGCTCATCCGACAGTTGCTGCCAGGACGAACCGCTTTCAGGGACGTCAAAACCATTGCTGAGTGCCTCGCTGATGAGCTAATCAATGCTGCCAAGGGCTCATCCAACAGCCACTCGGGGGCTTAGCTGCAGAACAGTACCTGCCTAAGTTTAAAAATATGTTCCGAGTGGTAGAAACAACTTAAGAAACAGAGCAAAGGCTACAATATTCAAAGAAATCCAAATTCAGATAAACCTCGCAAAAGTTCTGAACTGCAGTGGACAAGAGTACTCGGGCATCAGGCCTGAAAGAGTTTAACGATTACATGATCACTCGGCATTTCGAGGCAAATAAGTGTGGGGCATAATGTTTTTAGTCACTCGTCAAGAGAGGGGCTGGCTGGATCACAAAAACTGTCAAGGTCAATGTTGTACGCAATGCGAGTGGCTGCCTCGAGGCAGGTGTGCATGAAGGACTGGAAGGTGTGCTTCTTAGTGTTCGCAACCTTGAGGGCCGACAGCTTGTCTTCTCTGGCGTCTTTGCAGTGCATTCGGACCAATGACAGGGCAACGTGAGCGCCACAGCGAGCAGATGATTTCTTCCATTCCTGCACTCGACCAAGGATCTGATTTAGTCGAGTCATCAGCGACTCGAGATCTTGTGAAAGTTCCGCCTGAGGCTAGAGTTCAGCATCAACCCGAGTCATCGCCGCCTTCAGTCGAGCCAAATAAGCAACAACATTGTCCATGCGTGACTCCAACCGCAGCAATCTCATCGCAACATCATCCTTAACAGGACAGTTGATGGGGTCGAGACCCGTCTCAACCTGTCCAGTCTCAGCCTCAAAATCCTGGCAAAGTTCTGCACATTCAGGAAAAATGGTGAGTCGACAGTATAACAAGACATTCCAATCGACCTCAACCAATCAGTCGGACGAGGATACCTTCAAGCTTCAGGACCAGCTTCGCAGCAAGTTGTCCCAGATAGGACTCCAACTCGCCCGTCTTGGCTTTGAGGCTTCCGACTTCATTGGTCAAGTTCTCCTTGTCCTTCTTCAGTTGCTCAACCTCCTTCTTCAGCTTCGAGTTCTCCTCTTCCAGCTTGCTGACCGAAGCCAGCTTCTTGTCTGCAAGCGCTGTCTTCTCTCGTGCATCCTTCTGAGCAGCAGCAAGGTCTAGATCCTTCTTCTCCAGAGCTTCCTTCATTTTCTCTAAAGAAACAACACTCCTCAGACGAGCTTGAAGCTAACGATTTTCACTACGCACATATGTTCATGTGAAGTCACTCGGTTCAAAGAGACTGAAAGAAAAAACACTGAAAAGCGTGAGCCACAAGATGGACAAGTATCAATCGGTTACCTCCCATGATGGCTGTTTCTTCCTAAGCAGTCTTGAGGTTCTTCTTCGCTAGTTCAAGATCAAGATTGAGGCTGATTTGCTTCTTGTTCAACTCAGAAAGTTGAGCCCCAAGATCACAAGACCTCTGCAGTCGGCAAGAGGGATATATCAGTCGACAAAAACAAAAGACAATCACAGTGAAAGTTACTCTAAGACTACTGCCGAATCAAACATTCAACAGTAGTCTCGGGGACTACACCCAGTGGGTGCACTTAGCATGCCCCCACTGGTTTGGATCAACACTCAGCATGGTCTGCCCAGCGTGAGTAAAAAAACAAGATTATCAGATCCTAGCCGACTGCGAGCAGTCGACCCTGGTCTCGGGGGCTACATCCAGTGGGTGCACTCTGCGTGCCCCCACTAGTTCGGAAAAAACACTCGACTCAACATGAGTCGAGTGGAGCAAAAGATCTCTTACAATCTAAAGCACGCACACCCCAGTGGGTGATCGGATATGAAACATAGACCTATGAGAGTAGTCATGGACAACGTTCAAAAGTTTAGTCGGGAGACAACTGACCTTAACAATGGTCTGTAGAGCAGTGCTGGCATTGTAGGCCACCTGACTGGCCTCATGCATCACCTTCACTTGCTCCATGACAAGAGTCACCTGGAGAAGAGCCTCCCTGGCAGCACTTGGCCAGTCATCTGGAGTTTGGTATACAGCAAAAAGTGATGGTTCCAAAGCAGGGTCGGATGCATGGAGTTGCACTAGAGCAACAGGAGCCGGAGTAGTCGACCATGACGGACGATCGGTCGTCAGCGGGTCGGCGAATGTGACGTTGGTCCGAACCGGATCTCCGGATCGATCGACCACCGCCTCAAGCACCGGCATCGACTGAGGAGCTTGAACTTCAAGCCCTCTCCTGCTCGAGCCCTCGCCTCTCCTCCTCCTCTCCTTTAGAGGCACTTATTCTTCCTCATCATCAGGAAGCACGACGATGTCTCGTGGAGCTGTAGCAAAAAGAAAAACAACAAAAGTTCAACTGACCGACAACACAATCGACATAATAAATTTTGGTCGAGCGGACTAACTGGCTCAGGATGTGGCCGCATCATCGGTTTCCTCATCTCCTGGAGCCTTGTCAATATCCATGTCATTCGCAGCAGAGGTGGCGCTGGAAAGGTACACGATCCATTCGGTCAGAACAAAAGAATCAGTCGGCAGAGGTAAACACAGGAAAAACACTCACCCTGAGGCAACGGGGACATCCATCTTGATCCTTGGCAGAGTCTTCCGAGTTTTTGGAGGAGCGGCCTTGGGCTGCTTGGCAACTTTATCTGTTGGCTCTGGAGTCGACGTCCGAGTGCACTTCTGTGTTTGGGTGCTTGGGACCATGTTCTTACCACGCCCGCCTGCCGGGTCATGGTGTTGCTTGGATTGGCGTTCTAAGCGAGGCGGCGAGTTGACCGCCTCTTCATCGTCAGACTCGTCGCTTTCCTCTTCGTCTTCACCGTTCGAGGATTCCCAATCACCGCTCTCCTCCGCACTGTCCCCTCCTTCCTGTCCTTGCTCGAGAGCTTGTTCACCATTGGGCATTGAATACATCTCGGTAAAAACCTACAAGACAAGAAGTCGAGTAGAAGTCACTCGGACTCAAGAGCAGTCGGAATGTGTATTCAAAAACAGTCAGAATGAAAATGCACCTTGTCTGGCTGATTGTCATCGCTGAAAGGGACGACTCTCCTAGCTCCTCTGGGGTTGTCTTTGTTACCTGTGATACTCTTCAACCACAGGGCCACTGTCTTGGTCGGTACTTCTTCTGGATGAACGCGAGCAGTGTCATCAGCCCCAGAGTACATCCACATGGGATGGTCACGGGCCTGAAGAGGCTGGATGCGTCGACTGAGGAATATTTCCAGCAGATCCATGCCAGTGACACCTTGATTGATCAGTTGGACCACCCTCTCGACTAGCATGTTCGTCTCCACGCTCTCAGCAGCAGTCACTTTTAGCAAGGAAGGAGTTTGAACGCGATCAAAAGTGAAGTGGGGAAGCCCGGTCGACTGACCTAGAGTTGCGAGGTCCTGGCGGTAGAACCAGGTCGACTGCCAGCCCCTAACCAACTCAGGAAGGGTCATGGAAGGGAAAGAGTTCCTCTGCCTCTTCTGAATACCCAAACCCCCACACATCTGAATGACATGTGTTTTCTCGTCACTCATGTTTGCTTTCTTCACCGACTGAGATCGGATGGTGAAGATATGCTTGAAAAGGCCCTAGTGCGGCCGACACCCCAAAAAGTTCTCGCACATTGACACGAAAGCAGCAAGGTATGTGATGGTATTGGGAGAAAAATGATGGAGTTGGGCACCGAAGAAGTTCAAGAAGCCCCGGAAGAAGGGGTGCGGAGGAAGCAAAAAAACCCGGTCGACATGGGTGGCGAGTAGTACACACTCACCAGGTCGAGGTTGCGGCTCCGTCTCCCCCTCCGGCAGCCTCGCTGCACCCTTGGCGATCAGCCCGGATTCCGCTAGCTCGTCCAGATCCTCCTGCCGGAGCGAAGACCGGATCCAATTGCCCTGGATCCAGCCTGGCGGCAGTGACTAGCGCAACGACGACCCGCGATTCTGCTTCTTACCCTTCGTCGCTCCCGTCGCCTTCTTTGCACGTTCCAGCGCTGCTGTTTTGTCCTTCACCATGGCGGCAGAGCGGCGGCGTCGAGGGCAGAGGAGACGGATGCGGTGGAGAAGCGGAGGAAGAGGGGAGAAAACGAGTGTGCACAGTGCAGGCGCCTCGGCTCTGTCGCCTGATAAAGGCCTACTTCCGAGTGGCTGATGAGTGGGCCCGGCGATCCCGTCAAATCCGGCAACAGTCGCGCGTGCAGTACATGGCGAAAAAGGTGGTGCGGAGATCGAGGCACTCCCTTTTTTACATCCCACTTACCTCGGCACGCTCCGTCCCGCGCGCTTCCCTGAAATTTTGAATCCCGTGAGATCCAGGATACACCGCAACCAATCGCGCCAAAGATTCCGCACCCAGAAACAACATTCGACAGACGAGGTTACAATTCACTCGGCAACTTCTTGAATCGATCAAGGCGCCTGAATTGAAGCTGAAGTTCCAACATGAGTCTTCCGTCCTACGTAAAAACGCTCGTGAGGCGCAAGGCGCGGACCAAGATCAACTTCAACCTTCTTTTCACTCGGACCTTAATCCATTCGGGGGCTAATGATGAGGATATGGACCTAGGGTAGGGTCACACACCTGACCTATACGCCCTACCCAAGGTCACTACCCTAGAAGCAAAGAAGTCCAAGAGGCAACAAGGGATATCTAGTGAAAACATCGAGTGCACTCCACTCGACCAACCATATCACTCGGGTATCCCTCCTTCCTGATGTCACTCGACCATGCAAGGAACCACTCGACCTATTGAAGACCAGGAGTCACTCGGAATAGTAATGGACAAGTATTCATTCCGTAGTCTTTAAGGTCATTAAAGGCACTTAAGGCTGGCATTACCAGTAACGCCTCAATCTTTATGTACATTCAACCCTCTGTAACGGGGGATGGCTGGGGTCCTGGCACAATGGTTCGCACCCCCTGTAAACACCACACGCATATAATCCAATCGACCGCCTCCTGGCACCAAGACGTAGGGCTTTTACTTCCACCGTGAAGGTCCTGAACTCGCAAAACTTGTGTGTACAACTTCATCATAGCTGAGATCTTGCCCCTCCATACCTACCCCCCATTCTACTATCAGTCTTAGGACCACGACACTACCAAACGTCACAACGTAACTGGGTGATTCTAAAGGTTCTCTACAGGTGTCTCCGATGGTGTTTGTTGAGTTGGCATAGATCGAGATTAGGATTTGGCACTCTGATTGTTGGAGAGGTATCTCTGGGCCCTCTCGGTAATGTACATCACTATAAGCCTTGCAAGCAATGTGACTAATGAGTTAGTTACAGGATGATGCATTACGAAACAAGTAAAGAGACTTTCCGGTAACGAGATTGAACAAGGTATTGAGATATCGATGATCGAATCTCGGGTAAGTAACATACCGATGACAAAGGGAACAACGTATGTTGTTATGCGGTTTGACCGATAAAGATATTCGTAGAATATGTAGGAGCCAATATGAGCATCCAGGTTCCGTTATTGGTTATTGACCGGAGACGTGTCTTGGTCATGTCTACATAGTTCTTGAACCCGTAGGGTCCGCACGCTTAATGTTTGGTGACGATCGATAATATGAGTTTATGTGTTTTGATGTACCTAAGGTAGTTCAGAGTCCCGGATATGATCACGGACATGACGAGGAGTCTCGAAATGGTCGAGACATAAAGATCGATATATTGGATGACTATGTTTGGACTTCGAAAGAGTTCCGAGTGAGTTTGGACAAATACCGGAGTACCGGGGGGTTACCGGAACCCCCCGGGGAGTGTAATGGGCCTCATGGGCCTTGGTGGAGAGAGGAAGGGGTGGCCAGGGCAGGCCGCGCGCCCCCTCCCCCTCTAGTCCGAATTGGACCAGGAAGGGGGGGGGGCTTTTTCCTTCCCCCTCTCTCCTCTTTCCTTACCTCCTACTCCTACCCTTGGAAGGGGTGGAATCCTACTCCCGGTGGGAGTTGGACTCCCCTTGGGGCGTGCCTAGGAGGTCGGCCTCCTCCCCCTCCTCTACTCCTTTATATATGGGGGAAAGGGGGACCCCATAGAGAGAAGTTGATCATGGATCTTTTAGCCGTGTGCGGTGCCCCCCTCCACCATAATACACCTCGGTCATATCGTTGCGGTGCTTAGGCGAAGCCCTGCATCGGCAGCTTCATCAACACCGTCATTATGCCGTCGTGCTGACGGAACTCTCCCTTGAAGCTCTACTGGATCGTGAGTTCGTGGGACGTCACTGAGCTGAATGTGTGCAGATCGCGGAGGTGTCGTACGTTCGGTACTCGGATCGGTTGATCGTGAAGACGTATGACTACATCAATCGTGTTGTCATAACGCTTCCGCTTATGGTCTACGAGGGTACGTGGACGACACTCTCCCCTCTCATTGCTATGCACCACCATGATCTTGCGTGTGCGTAGGATTTTTTTTGAAATTACTAAGTTCCCCAACAGACCGACCCGGACGACCCAACCTAGCCGAGTTCTGCGTGCCGTTGCGTTTGGCCCTTGGTTCCTGCCGGCCAGTCAACCAAAGTCGAACTGTGGCTTAGGGCGAAGGAGAGGGCCTTGGCGCTCATACACACCGAAATGGACTAAGTGGGGCGACGGGGTGCGGTCAAGCCGGCCAGCCCTCGAGCCGGATGAACCAACCCGACGGGGTGGTGCAAAAAAATCACAAGGGTGTGCGGGATGCAATATTTGATAGGAAAGGGTAGCCCCCAAGTGTCGTGCGGGGGTCCTGCTGTCTTTCATTAAACTTCAAGAGGTAGCGATACATATGTGCTTTTGATCTCCATCTTCAAAGCAACATCATAATCTCCATCGTCACAGGTTTGACACCTTGATCTCCATCGCAGCGTCGTGGTCGTCTCGCCAACTATTGCTTCTACAACTATCGCTACCGCTTAGTGATAAAGTAAAGCAATTACATGGCATTTGCATTTCATACAGTAAAGTGACAATCATAAGGCTCCTGCCAGTTGTCGATAACTTTTACAAAACATGATCATCTCATACAACAACGTATATCACATCATGTCTTGACCATATCACATCAGAACATGCCCTGCAAAAACAAGTTAGACATCCTCTACTTTGTTGTTACAAGTTTTACGTGGCTGCTACCGGCTTCTAGCAAGACCATTCTTACCTATGGCACAAAACCACAACGGTGATTTATCAAGTTTGTTGTTTTAACCTTTAACAAGGACCGGCCGCAGTCAAATTTGATTCAACTAAAGTTGGATAAATAGACACCCGCCAGCCACCTTTATGCAAAACTAGTTGCATGTCTGTCGGCGGAACCGGTCTTATGAACGTGATCATGTAAGGTTGGTCCGGGCCGCCTCATCCAACAATACCGCTGAATCAAAATAAGACATTGGTGGTAAGCAGTATGACGATCACCGCCCACAACTCTTTGTGTTCTACTCATGCATATCATCCACGCATAGACCTGGCTCGGATGCCACCGTTGGGAAACGTAGCATGCAATTTCAAAAAATTCCTATGCTCACGCAAGATCTATCTAGGAGATGCATAGCAACGAGAGGAGGAGAGTGTGTCCACGTACCCTCATAGACCGAAAGTGGAAGCGTTTTCCAACGCGGTTGATGTAGTCGAACTTCCTCTCGTTCTGACTGATCAAGTACCGTACGTACGGAACCACCGAGTTCTACACACGTTCAGCTCGATGACATCTCTCGAACTCTTGATCCAGTATAGTGTCGAGGAAGTAGAAGAGTTCCGTCAGCACGACAGCGTGTGACGGTGATGGTGAAGTTATCCGCGCAGGGCTTCGCCTAAGCACTACGTCAATATGACCAGAGGCGTAAATTGTGGAGGGGGCACCGCACACGGCTACCAATCGTTGGTGTGTCTTCTAGGTGCCCCCTCCCCACGTATATAAAGTAGGGAGGGGGAGAGAGGCAGCCTAGGGTGCGCCCAAGTAGGAGGAACCCTACTTGGGCCCCTAGTCCAATTCAGCCTCCCCCTTTCCTTTTTCCGAAGGGGAAAAGAGGGAAGAGGGGAGGAGCAAGGAAAGGGGGGAACCCCACCTCCTTCTCCTATTCGGCCTCCTACCATAGGTGGCGCCACCCCTTGTGGGCTGGTGTGCTTCCCTTCTATGGCCCATATGGCCCATATCTTCCGCCGGGGGTTCCGGTAACC
>NC_041381.1:482065024-482070494 GCF_002162155.2 Triticum dicoccoides | reverse complement strand
CCCGAACACTTCAGGTGTCTGAATACTATCATCCTATATATCAATCTTTACCTCTCAACAATTTTGAGACTCCTCGTCATGTCCATTATCTCATCCAGGACTCCGAACAACATTCGGTCACCAAATCACATAACTCATATAATACAAAATCGTCATCAAATGTTAAACGTGCGGACCCTACGGGTTCGAGAACTATGTAGACATGACCAAGACACCTCTCCGGTCAATAACCAATAGCGGAACATGGATGCTCATATTGGCTCCCACATATTCTACGAAGATCTTTATCATTTGAACCGTTGTGACAACATACGTTATTCCCTTTGTCATCGGTATGTTACTTGCCCGAGATTCAATCGTTGGTATCTTCATACCTAGTTCAATCTCGTTATCGACAAGTCTCTTTACTCGTTCCGTAATGCACCATCCTGCAACTAACTCATTAGTTACTTTGCTTGCAAGGCTTCTTATGATGTGCATTGCCGAGAGGGTCCAGAGATACCTCTTCGATACTCGGAGTGACAAATCCTAATCTCGATCTATGCCAACCCAACAAACACCTTCGGAGATAGCTGCAGAGCATCTTTATAATCACTCAGTTACGTTGTGATGTTTGATAGCAAATAAGGCATTCCTCCGGTATCCGGGAGTTGCATAATCTCATAGTTAGAGGAATATGTATTTGACATGAAGAAAGCAGTAGCAATAAAACTGAACGATCATTATGTTAAGCTAACGGATGGGTCTTGTCCATCACATCACTTTCCTAATAATGTGATCCCGTTCATCAAATGAAAACACATGTCTATGGCTAGGAAACTTAACCATCTTTGATTAACGAGCTAGTCAAGTAGAGGCATACTAGGGACACGATGTTTTGTCTATGTATCCACACATGTATCAAGTTTCTGATTAATACAATTCAAGCATGAATAATAAACATTTATCATGAATAAGGAAATATAAAATAACAACTTTATTATTGCCTCTAGGGCATATTTCCTTCAGTTCGTTTTTATTTGTTCTTTCTCCTTTTTGCCGTTTTCAAAAAAAATCATGATTCTTTTTTTGAATTCATTAACATTTTATGATATGCTTGAAAAGGTTAATAAATCGATGATTCTTTTTAAGATTGCAAACATTTTTATCATACATCTAATTTTAAAATGCATGATATTTTTCTTAAAATTCATGAACAATTTTTTACATTTGTTAAGAAATTTTAAATCAATAAGTGTCTTTAAAATTGTGGTTTTTTAAAATATATGAACATTTTTTAAATTGATTAACCTTTTCCAAAATTCATCAACATTTTGAGAATTCATAAAAAAAATCCTATTTTGAGAATTTTTACTTTATGAACATTTTTAAGTTAACGAGCATCTTTTGAATTTCAACCACTTTCTGCATTTTTTTGTTCTCTTAATTTTTTTTAAATTATTGGAAAATTAAATCATTAAAATCAAAATCATGTTGCAACAATGAATAGAGAAAATATCGCCATGTCATCATTCATTTACCATTCACTTGCTACCCCCGCATTGGGCCTGATCACTCTATGGTGTGCGCGTTTGTTTGCGGGAGCTCCTATTGACGCTTGCGTCCAAAGGGCAACGCACAGGACACAACCGGATTGGGGCGGCCCATTGGTAGGCAAGCGCACGACTGTAGTCTTTCAAAATTTTGTGGACAACTTTTAGGAAAGACTAAACATTATTCCATTTTGTTACTATTTTTTGAAAAGTGATACTTCTTTCAAAATAAGTTTTTCTTTTGAAAAATTTGAATACAAATTTGAAATTTCGAACATTTCTTGAATAGGTTTAAAATTTGGATTTTCCGTATTCTTCAAAAAGGGAACACTTTTTCAAATTACAAACGTTTTTGAAAAAATGTAGATTTTGAAATTCCAACCATTGTTTCAACATCGTGAACAATTTTTTGAATTTTGAACACATTTGAAAAAGTGAAATTTTTTGAAAATACTTTTTTTAAAAGATTCAGGAAATCTAGAAAAAATTCAATTTATGAAAGAAAAACAAAAGAAGAAGAAAAGAGAAGAAAACGGAAAAAAAGATATGAAGAACAAAAAAGATCCAGGAAAACCTAGGAAATAGAAACCTGAGAAAATGGGCCGGCCATCTCGGTCGCTCAGTAAATCTATGTGTTTCAACAAAATATTGATGCATCCCTTAAAAGTAAATGTTGACGCTTGTCTAAAAAAACATTTTGACACTAAAAAAATATAATTTAACGAGTGT
This sequence comes from Triticum dicoccoides, assembly GCF_002162155.2. Lineage (NCBI taxonomy): Eukaryota > Viridiplantae > Streptophyta > Magnoliopsida > Poales > Poaceae > Triticum > Triticum dicoccoides. The sequence goes on along the minus strand of NC_041381.1, from coordinate 482,068,233 downwards.
TAAAAGAATATTTTGACGTAACAAACGTTGTCATAGAGCGTTTGCCTTTGTCCGCTCGCCAGTGGGGAGTTCATATTTCGCGACCTGCGCGCTGATAAACTTATGCAACGGTGAAAAGGGTGCAGTATTAATACTTGAGCTGGCCCAAATCCTGGCCGCTCATGTTTTTTTTTAAATTCCCGCTCGCATAAGTTTACATTTATTTCGCTTACATTTTAGAACTGCTCCTCACTGTCTCCCCTTTGTTCTTCTGTTTTTTACATTTTTGAATAAGTTCACGATTTTGTAAAATGTAGCAAATTCAAAAAATATTCATAAATTTGTAAAATCTTCATGATTTTTCCTTGTGAATTTGAAAAATGGTTCTTCTTTGAAAACAATTATGAATCCAAAAATACTTATAACTCAAGAAGTGTTCACGGATCAAAAGAATATTTTAAAAAAATAAAAAAGGAGCAAAATTAAAAAATATATTGTAATTTCGAAAATATTCACGAATTCATGAAATGTTCCTGGTTTGGAAATTTTGTTCACCAATTTGCAACATTGTTCCTTAATTGGTGAAAAAATATGGCTTAAAAAGGTCCACAAATTAAAAATAAGTTTGTGGATTTCATACAACATTCGTGAAATGGGAAAATATTTGTGAATTTAAAATATTCATGAATTTCAAAATAAGATTGTGATTTAAAAAATATTCATTAATTTCACAAAATGTTCATGGTTTAAAAACAAATGTTTGTCGTTATCAAAAAATGTTCTCAGATAGAGAAAATGTTTGTGGACTAAAGAATATTTACAGGTTAAGAAAATGTCACAAATTTTTAATTTTTTTGATAATTACGAGAATGTTCAATGATTAAAAAATGTTCCCAAAGTTGAATAAGCTTTGATAATTTAGAACAATGTCTACTAATTTGAAAATGTTTGCGGAGTCTAAAACCTGTTTTGGAGGTTTTAAAACCTTCCAAAACCCAAAAATAATAAAGAAAAACCCAAAAACACAGGAAAACCTGTTTTGGTGGTTCTAAAACCTTCCAAAACCGAAAAGAGACTCTCCCGGAAATGTCTACTCTGGTGTCGAGCTGTGCGACAAATAGTGAAATCACTAGTTAGATGGTAACCCTTGCAAATGCAGTCCCCCCACCCCCTCTTATGTGTAGTGACTATTGAGCTAACTGCATGTGTGTTATTTGTCGCGACCTAAGTGTTTTATATATTATTTAAATGGCTTATCTCTTCAACCGTGTGTCCAAATCATGAATTGTATTCGATGTTGTGTTTTTGGCATCGAGATCTTCAAAATAAACCTTATGTTAATTCATTTAGACACGTTTTTTGAAAATAAATGCCAAAATAATGGAGATAATAATAATAATAAAACAGAAACCCGAGAAAAGTAAATAAGGAAACATGAAGGAAAAACGGAAAACCGAAAGCACAACTGTGGATTTCATTCTTTTTTAGGGAGCACAAATGTGCTTCCAAAAAGACGGACTTATGCTTTTTGACTTTTCATTGCGTTCATCAAACTGTACTTTTCACTTTTCGAAAAATGCACAACCATGGGAAGCACAAATGTCTTTTGTTGTGAAGCACGACTAATTTGTGCAGCTAGGGTATTAGTTAACCTAAAAATGATGAAATAGGTTTTTTCACAGAGGAAATAAGAAATCACAAAGACCTAAGAAAACCATGCAAAATATTTTTTCCTCAAAACACGTGGAGAGATAAAAAAACGTGTCCCTCGTTGAATGCGCTTACGTACGACACGTCAGAACAGCTGGGCATACCATATGCCACTGCAGGAAGCGCTCTCGAATGACCACTGGAGGTTCATGTGAAGTGGTAGCCGATTAGTCATTCACGACGAGTAGGATTCTCGTTGCTCACATGTTGTGTCACGTGGGTCGGCCCTCCAATGCGGGCCAGTGGCTAGCTCGGGTCGCTTCATTTTTTTTCTTCAAGTTGTCGTTGACCTGATGTTGGCCGTTGATTTTTTGAAATAAGTTTACACACTCAAAAAGTTCATAGATTTGAAAAGAAAAATCAAGAATTTGAAAAGAGTTTGCGGGATCAATTCACAAAAACTTTTTTAAAATTCATAAATTTGAGGGAAAATTAAAAAGAATGAAAATTTTCATTTTTTACATTATTTATTTATTTTCATGAATTTGACAAAAAAATAAAATAAAAATCTCAAAAGATATAGGTGAATTTGGAAAAATTTCATGAATTTAAGAAAAAATGTTGACAAAACGGAAAAAGTTCATGAATTTGTGAAAGTTTATAAGTTTGAAAAACACTAAAAAATTAATTAATAAAACTGCCAAAAACCTGTCCAGAATATCCGGAACAGACAAAAGAAGAGAAACAGTCAGAAGCTTCCCAAAACCAGCCCAGGAAGCTTCTGGAAGCTGCACAAAACTGGGACTGGAGGGAGGTTCCGACTCTTCTAGTTGGGCTGATTAGTTCCCACTCGGCTTGGAGCGGAGACAGGTCCATTACAACATATCAAAGCAGAAAGGGTTTTGTGTTTGTTGCCAAATGGTCTATAACTGGCGCTTAAGGCGTCAAATAGGTGTTGGGGCGACCTACGACAGGCATTTCATAAACGACGCTTCAGGCATAGTGATTCTGGAATGGGGCGCACACCCCCGCCTCCATGCTGGGCCGACCCATTTTGCTTTTTTTTCTCTGTTAAACTGGAAAAAGGGCAAGCGCGAGAGGGTTTTGGAACACAGGACCTCTCAGTTTTTTTTTTTTTGAGGGAACACAGGACCTCTCAGTTAAGGGAGAACAACAGTAACCACTAGGCCACTCTACGCTTAGTGGCTTGTAACCTTTCTTTTTTCTCCTGTTATTCTTTTTCAGTTCGTGTTCTTATTCATTTTTTCTTTCCTTTTCCTTTCTCTTTCCTTTTTTGGTTGTTTTTTTCTTTTTCATCGAATTAGTTGATTTTTTCCAAAATCAATGAATTTTTCTTCAAATTCAATGATTTCTTTTTCAAATCGATGATTTTTTTTTCATTTTTTGATGAACCTTTTTCAAATTTGATGTTTTTTCAAAATAGATGACCTTTTTAAAATTCAATGTAGTTTTTAAACATTTGATGAACTTTTTAAATATTAATGATTTTTTTCAAATTTATAAACTTTTTAAAAAATCTATGAACATATTTTAAATCACGATTATATTCTGGGCCACAG
>NC_041381.1:482004474-482064732 GCF_002162155.2 Triticum dicoccoides | reverse complement strand
GGCAAGGAGCAGGAGCTCTCGTCAGGGCCACAGCTCTCCCATCAGCCCCCTGGGCTAAAAGCCCATCATCAGTATAGATAGATCGTCTCAAAAAAAATCCCAAAGAAGCTGGAAAAAAGGCTGTCTTGGCGGCCGCGGAAACGAACACGGAAACTCCCACGTGACGCGCACCGAGTTCGCGTCACCCGCACGCACCGCCCTATAGGCTGGATGGACGGCTCTGCTTTTATCCCCTCCTTTTATTTATTCCATTTACTAGTAAAATGTCCGTGCGTTGCTACGGTTTGGATAATAGAGAAGAGTTCCATCGAGTGCAACATGTAATTTTTAAATTAAGTAGAAAATATCAAATGCTTACATATGCTTCTCTGGTAAGTACAATGCTTCCATCCCAATGTAGCACACAAGTATGAATTCATGCAATTTTTTCCTTTGAAGTGCTAGCAAATCTATGTTGAAGCTTGTCGAAAACTGTCAATTCTTATTTATTATAGTAGCCAATAGACATCCTACAAAGAAATTAATACACTCTAAACTGTTGGTGTTCATTGGTTCAACTATCAATACTCTCTTGTGTTCAGACTTACAATCATGACACATGTGTAGCCGGTGGATCCTATGCATGGAAGCATTGCATATATATCAAACAATATTTACCCATGTAAGGCACTGAATAGAAAGAAATGAGCTAACAGAACATACAAAACACCTTATTTCACAGTTACATGCTAGAGATATTTTTTTTCAAAAAGGAGGAAATCCCCCGGCCTCTGCATCGCAATGATGCATGCAGCACAGAGACATACCAAACCTTTTCATAGTGCTGCCCCGGTGACCCTATATCTAGATTCTAGAGCTTAACTCTAGTTTGATTGTCACACTGACCATATAGTATGTTCTTCATGAAGAATTATCCTAAAATTACAATCCAAAAAATTCTTGTAAACTGGTATCTCAAGAAAATCACTTGATTCAAGAAGAAATAGATAAATAGAAATAATAAAGGAGCTTGACATATACAGATTAGTCTGAATTTTTTTGAACTCTTAGATTAGTTTGAATTAGTACTACTTAAAATGTTATCATTCCGGTAACATTAGAAGTACCGACCACAAAATTACTCCATATCCTAGTGGTTGCACGTGAGCCGTAGGATTTGCGTGAGACAGCCTGGCGACACGATGCAGTTTCCGATCGGCACAATTTGTCGTTTCCAGTCTTTTTTCCTCACTCATCAATTCGTCCCCATCCCTTTTCCTCTTTCTGCCATAGTGATAAGGTTCGTCAACACAAAATCGGCTTCCGGTGGAGGGCAAGCTGCTCGACGGCGATAAATCGCGCGACCAAGACGGGGGAGAGCGACGCCGTGCGGCGAGGAATTTCAGTCGCTGTTGCGTCGATAGCTCGTGCGACCGCGGCGGGGAAGAGATACGTCCACGCGACGAGGGAGCCTAGCCGCTCGCTGCTGACAGCTCGCGCGACTGCGGCCTGTGCAGCAGAGGCGCGTCCGCACGACTACGGAGCTAAGTCGCTAGGTGAGTCCCTCCAAAAACTACGCTCGTGTTGTCCTCCCTCTGTTTTTACCCGCTCCCTCTGTTGTCCTCCCAGTCGTGTGTGGGGTGGTGCTGGGGGAGGGTGTGGAGAGGAGAGAACTGGGAGAGGAAGAGGCACGCACATCGGGAGACATTTTTGTTCATCAATCCCGTGGTTTGAGTAGTTACATAGCAACAGCTAGGCTATGTGGATTCACGGGGAGCATTCAGATGCAATTTTCCTATCCATCAAATGGATTTCATTTATTTGATGGACAATTTTTGGGGGATTCACATAGCTAGCGACCATGGGGATATATGCAGGGATTGGGATTGAGAGGCAAACTTTTTTTGCAGACAATGGATTGGCAATTTTATTCAACATATCTGGGGCTATTTATTGATTCTGTGCATCATTGCTAGCATTTGTTAGGCAATTATATGCTAGGCAGATGATATTTTCCAAAATAACACTTCGGGGTAAGAACAAGGTTGTGTGAACTGAACTGAACAAGGCAAGACATTTCAATTATATTTTTTGTATAGTGGCCTGAGCAAGGTTGCCTGCACAATCATATATGTTGCTGCATGTAGCACTGCCTGCTGTGAAGTTTCGTTAATATTGGTATTCCTTTCAATATTGATTGAAGAATCATCGCAAAGAGTCATTGCCATGGTTCTCACATGCCTGAATCTGTATGGGAAATTTTCAGAGTTCTTAAACATGCATTAACTATGCAATTATACTTGGTATGCTGCATGTACTGGTTCGTTCTTGCAGGCCTGAATTAGTACAGGATTTTTTTTATAGAGTCCTTAACATGCATCAGTTATGCAAGTATATGTTAAACAGAGGAGGGGCATTTTATTCATCAGATGGGGGCCATTTTAATTTGGATTTGGCTGACAGAGTAGGAACTTTTTTACTGTCATTAAAACCTCCCCCCCCCCCTCTTATTTTGCGTCATCCCCCGTATACATGCCTATTTGTTCCCCTTTACCATCTGCAGGGCTAACTGGTCACGACCACTACTCTTTATTTTCACTTTTTTGTCGCAGCTGAAGGCTTACGTCCAGCACAACAATGGATGCAACCTGTTTGTGGGACTACCGGAGACTTAGAAGTTCAATTCAACAAAGCTGCCAACATCTTTCCTGCAAACGTACAAAAACTCAAACCGTCACCCCCATCTCGTTTTGGTGTCCTTTCTTTAAAGCATGGCAAAAAAATGTGTCGCCTCTGTTTTATATAGACCAATTTTTCACTGGGACAGAAATATTGCCTACAACGGCAAACTAAAGTAGCCTGTAATAGTAAACCATGTGTTGCAGAAATGCACACCATGCTGCCTGCATGGCAAAGCACAAGAAGATTGACTTGTTCCATTGGTCTAATTTTTGACAGATTTATAACTCAATCAGTTCTAAACAAAAAATATGTTGTTCAACTACAACATGACCACTTGCTAAATCCTAGATGTTATCAATAAACAATAACGCTAGATTGATTGTGCAGTTTACAGAATTGGTGAAATTTGCACTCCATCTTCCAATATCCAAAGTGGTCAAGTTTAATTAATTAGAGCTGGGTAAAGAAGGTATGTGACCTAGAAATTCAAACACTAAGTCTGGCTGACACAACTCCTTTCACTTGCGGTCATGCCGATTTCGTAGGTCTGGAGTTGTCAGTTCTGGCTGAACTTTGTTTTTTGTGTTCCTGCATACACCGACCAAGTGCCTCAATGCGGTCATGCTGATTTCTTGCACCAGGTGAGCCCGACCAAGAGGAGCTAGCCAGATATGGAGTTCTCATTGCCGCCATCCTCCGTTGCCCATCAGGCCTGGCCTTTCATAGGTGTGTGTACTGCATGTTTTCATTTTCAGGTCTGGCACCAATCTGCAGAGGAGCTTGCCAGATTTGGAGTTGTTGCCGCTAACCTATGTTGCCGCCTTCTGTAGGTGTGTACTCCAGATCATGTCGCGCCGCTGTTCTGCAGGGCCGGCCGTCCGGCTCAGGCCGGCCGGCCCTCTCCGGCTCTTCCACTCTCTCTTGGTCTCTCCCCTCCCCTCCAGCCGTCTCTCTCGGCCTCTCCCTCCCCTGCAGCAGCAGGGCGCTGGGCGGAGGAGAGACCGAGAGGGCCGGAGGCGGAAGGGAGAGTCGGAGCCCAAGGGCAGGGGAGGGAGAGCCCGAGAGAGCCGGCCGAAGGGAAGGGGAGGGACTGAGGGAGAGTGGAGGCGTGGGCAGCCGCCGGCGCGAAGAAGCCTCCTGCAGCGTGCCCTCTCCCCCTTCTATGTCACTGGATAAGATATAAGAAAGGAGCGCGGGGTTGAATTCTAAAAATTCAGGGGTTAATGTATAAAACCGAATCGTTTTTTCAGAATACCACTTAAAGAGGGACTGCGGGTTTAATTTTACAAAACATAAGGACTTTTTGTAAAATGTGCAACGACGGACGACCAGAAGCATTAGCTGCTTTATTAGTACTAGTATAGTATAGTACTAGTATAGTACTAGTACTAGTACTACTAGTACTAGTATAGTACCAGTATAGTACTAGTACTAGTATAGTATAGTACAGATGCCCGTGCGTTGCAACGGGCTAAAAATATCGTAAAACCTGCTCCGTATGACAGTACGGGCCATATCTTATATCCAGTTTTGATAAACATCGGTAATAAGTTAATAATGTTATTGCTTTTCGGAGTAATTTTTTTGGAGTTTTGTGCATTAAAAAAAAAGCGTGAACATATTTAAAAGCATGAAGGTTTGGAAAGCAAGAAAAATTCACTCTTTATCTTAAAAAAACACGTACGCTCTGTGTCCGCACTTAAAAAAAGGATTGTTAGTGCCCAGACATACTATAAAGTTGAGAAAATCGTCGGGATGTCCTTTGATGGCTTCTCCTTCATCTTGGCATTATCATCGGCATGGAAGAGGAATGATGTAAGTGTTTTTAGTGGGATATACAGATGGTGAAATTGTTTAATCCAAAAGTTTTTTCTTAGAATTTTTAAAAGATTTAAATGCAAATGAATTTATTTTGAATGGAAGAGTAGTGGTGCATTCAAATGGGATTGTTTATATACATTTTTTTTGTTGATATTCGAAAGCAAATAGGTTTTTACTATGCTGATTTTTTATAGAAAATGTTGGTTCCTAGGTTTGCAAGATTATGTTCCATTCTTTTTCATTTGCACTATTTGAACTTGGCCCAAAGATCGAACCTCACACACTCCCCATCATCAACATAAAAAGGAAAAAAATTCTAGTAAATTTTATGTGGAGGCCACGCCGTGTATGCCTTGTCTAAAATTTCACTCACTTTTCATTATTGTATCTGATAATGTGTTCATAAGATGTGGAAGGCATGAATTTATTTTTGGTGGAAGAGTAGTGGTGCATTCAAGTGAGATTGTTAATATATAATTTTTTTTGTTAATATTCAATTACTATGTTGATTTTTTTTTTAAAAATATTGGTTGCTTGGTTTTCAAGATTATGTTCTGTTAAAAAAAGGTGCTCATTCAGGATTTTATTTTTTGCAATCGGTAGCACACACACCTGGAAATATCCAGCAGCTTCTGGTCGGTGGAGCCATTAAAAAAAGCAGCACCAAAAGAATCCCCACCGAGAGTTATCCTGCGTGGAGTCCTCATTACCAGAGGAGCGCTGGCTCGTCTTCTCCGCCCCTACCCCCTTCCAATGCGCGATGTGCTGCAGCCACACACACCCTGGTGGTGCTCTGCTCCAGCCATAACCCCCTCCACAACCAATGAACACTCCTCCCTCCCGCCCTGATGATCCTCGGTGCCAGGAGAGGACGCCGGAGCTGGGCGAAGCGCCTTGCTTGGGGCCTAGCTCTGTCCTATCCGTCGAGCGAAGCGCCAGGTCCGTCGTGCAGGCCGTGCTCCCCCGGGCCGGGCACTGTCTTGTAGTCGCCTTGCTTGGGGCCTAGCTCGCGATGGTGACCATGCCCGGATTCGCTCCGTTCCCATTTTGATGCGGCTTGTTTTAATCCTCCCCATCTGCTTTTTTACAGATGTTGTTGATTCAACGGACAGACCTGCCGATCTGATTTCCCAGGCCGTCGCCTGTCGATTGATCCGATTTGGTTTGGACCTATGGCTGTTCTGTTAGCTGCTGATTGCGCGCTTATCTGATTCAGAGTTCTTCCTTCGAACTATGGATTGCGTGTATTCTCCCCTCTTTTCCCTCTTTGATTATAAGCTCCTTCGTTCTGTTCCTCCTTCACTGGTTGATTTCTGATGCGGCAAAGTCGCTCGCGTATATAAATTGATTGGATTGGATGCACATGAGCGAGGTGGGACTATTTTTGAGTTCTAATCCTCACAGAGAAGTGCGGGAGCCATGGAGGGGCGCGCTGGAGGGAGCAGCTTGGGTTCTTGCCGCCATGCTCGCCATGTCGTGCCATCTCTCGTTTCTCTCCTTTTTCTTGGTTTTCCCCTCTCTCTCTCCCCCTCATGCTTCCTCGTTTTCTTTGAGGAGCACGGCGGCGCAACCATGGCGCCACCCAGGAGAACCCCAACGCCTTGCAAGGTCCATCTGCCGCTCGCCTGGATCCGGACGCCGTCGTCGTTCCACGCATCCAACTCGTCTGCCACCACCCTGTGCAGACCTCACTCAATCGGATCAAGCGAGAGAGCCGCCTGCCGTCGTCCCACACGCTCGTTGACCCACCTCGATCCAGAGATAGGGGTGGGCCCGCCAGCGGGGTAGGCGGTGGCGACGCACGGCGGCGACCTGCGGGCACGGTGGGGGCGGGATGGGCGGCGGGCTGGAGGTGGGATCGGGAGGCAGACATGGCCGAGGAGGACGGGTCATGGCTGTTTCTTTTTTTCTTTTATCTCCCATGTACGGAGTACCAGTTTGTGTTTGTAACAAATGCAGGGGGTTTTATGCAAAAACTAAACATTTTTAGTTTGTGTTTGTAACAAATGCAGGGGGTTTTATGCAAAAACTAAACATTTTTCCAGGGTGTCACTTAAACAGGGACTGCGGGTTGATTTCAAAGAAATAGAGGGGGGTTTTCGTAAAATCGCGCGCGACGACGTACGACCAGAAGCCATCGGTGCTTTATTAGTAGGTAAAGATAAAGATAAAGAGGGAGGGAAAGATTTATTAGGCGCCGAACGTTCGAGAAGGCAGAGGCGCTTCCGGAAGCTACCCCGCGGCCCTACATATACAGCGCCACACGCCCCACCCCCGTCTCGACCTCACGATCCAAGCCAACAACAATTATACTACGACCCGACCCGACCCGACCAGCGCCCTCCCTCTTTCCATCAATCTTTCTCCCGTCCCCCAAATCTCTCGATCTCGGAGCAGCGATGACTCATATCCTTCACCGCGAATAAAATTGCCTTCTCTGTTCATCTAATTTTCGTTGATTCTTGTCTAGAATTGGCCGGATTATTACTTTATCTGTTACCGTGTGCGTGTGTGTTTTGGTTGGATCTGTACGTGTTGTTCCTTGACCTTGCTGGCGGCTGCACGCGGCGACCAGAGGGAGCGGGACAGGCAGAGGGCGCAGGCGCGGAAGCCGGGGGCCAAGGGCCGCGACGACGGGCTCACGCCGGAGCAGCGACGAGAGAGGGACGCCAAGGCGCTGCAGGAGAAGACAGCCAAGAAGGCGGCGCAAGCCACGCAGGGGGCCGACGACGCCAAGAAGAACGCCGCCGGCAAGAAATAGTAGTTCGGATCCGGATACCGGCCCAGCGGCATATTGGATCTGTTCTGTCTGTCTCGTGAATTGTCATGAAGTGGAGAGATGTTCTGATGTAGAATTTCTGTGCGATGTGGTTGCGCCCGGCTTGTAGCACAATTCTTTCGGCGCCTCCAGATCGGGCCCGTGTTGTTGATGCGTAATTCGTGAATCTTTGATGCAATGAGATTAATTTCGTCGTTACATCCTCTAAAGCTTTTCCGGAATTCCTGACCAGCGTCTTGTTCTCCTCGGTTTGACAAAGATTCTGGAATTCGACGTGGAGACGCCCCCTTCCCGCATCAGATGCCGCCGCCCGCCTCCTCAACTCATGGTGGCCGCCGAACTGCCAGATCAGGCCAGAGCGGCCCTGGATCGGGGCTGGCTCCTCTCTGGCGGCTGGTGGGCCGGGGATCGCCGGATCCGCCCGGATCTGGCCGGCGCGGCCCTGCTTCGTCGCCCGGCTAGGGTGTTCGCGGCGTGGTCTCCCTGGTGGCGGCGATGTGGGTCGTTCTCCGTGTCTTGATGGGATGTGCGCGGTGGGTGGATGCCGGGGCGGCGGCCTCGGACGGCGTGAACGGCGTGGCCTCTTGACGGGCGACGGCCGTGGGAGCTGGTGGTCCGTGACTTCGGCTGTGCGGGCGGCGAGGTCTCGGTGGACGTCTACTACGGTGGGTCGGGGTGCCCCGTCACCCGGCGTGCCTGCTACGATGAAGTCTGATGCCTTCTTCGGCTGCGGGCGCTCCCCTGGCCAGATCTTTGGTCGGGTGGTTGGGACGGGGGCGGGATCGGGGGAAACCCTTGGCCGTCGGCGGAGGCCACGACAATGGCGGCGCCTTGTGGGCGTCGGTTCCCTTCTTGGAGGCCTTGTCGAGGTCCTATCCCGTCTCTCAATGTGCTCTTCATTTGGGCGAAAGCTCTAGTTCCCCTTGCGGGCGACGGCGTCGTCCCTTCGTCGCGCTCCTTCTTGAAGGCGTAGCCTGGGGTCCCTGGAAGCACGGTGGGCTCTTCGTGGTGCGTGCGAGGTGTTTGGCGGCGGCAATGTGTGCGGCGATTTATCTATTCTACCGCTGATCTTCGTCCTGTGGTAGCGCTCCATCTGCTTGGTGATGTTCTTCTGTAGGTGGTGGTCGTCATTTGGCGTCATGGTGGCATTGATGGCGGAGGGCCTGCCAAGGATGGCACCTCAATCTGCTTGGAGATGGACCTGTGGAAGATGGTGGAGACGACACCTGTGAGTGCATCAGACCGGTTTATGCCCCAGACCCGGTATGTGGCTAGGCTAGGGATTCCGGCTTTCGGTGTTAGGTTTAGGTGAGTGGTCTGGGTAGGGGCCCAGCTAGCACCCCTTCATCATATGGATAGGAGTAGCGGCATATGTTGCCTAGTTGGTGGATTCAGGCTTATTGTTGTAACACTTTGTAAGGTCCTCGAGAATAATCAATAAAGTGGCCGTATGCATCTTCCAGATGCAGAGGCCGGGGTCATCCTCCTTTTCTAAAAAAAGGCTTTTGTCTGATGTTGTCTGGTTTGTGCAGTTTGGTCATCCCAAACTATGGTCCAAACTCTTTCCCTCCTCCGTCCCTCCGCGGTGGCTAGGGCAAACTCTTGTCTCCAAACTTCTTCGATGAGCTCGTGGATTTGCCTTCCTTGTATGCTGTTCCAGCGGCCGGTGACGGGGAGGGAAATTTCGGTGCTTCCGCTCTGGTTCGTTGTTTAGATTAGCGTTTTTTAGTCCTCGCAAATGCGGCGCTTGGATGGATGGCGGCGCTTTTTCTTAAGAGTTTGTCTAATTTTTAGTCCTCGCAAATGCGGCACTTGAATGGATGGCGGCGCTTCTTCTTAAGAGTTTGTCTTTCGGGCGACGGAGTTCCGGGGTAGGTTCTTGTCGTTTCCTTCGGACGGTGATGTTAGGGTTTCTCGTCGTATGCCGAGATTTGGTGTCTGTTGTTTCAGACTTTCTGGCTGTCAAGCACCGACAACGGCTCGTCTTGACGGTGGTAGTGATCGTTTGGTAGTTTTGATATCTTGAGGTAATTTTTATTATGTGTAGGGTGCTTTATAGTGATAATGGCTCGTCCTGGCAGTAGTAATTGTTTGATAGTTTTGATATCTTGATGTAATTTTTATTATGTGTAGGGTGCTTTGTATTTCCGGTGGACTTTTAGTAGATCCGAATCATTTAAAAAAAATGAATGCAATCCTGTATTACGCCTCCGACAACCTGACCCACCCAAACCTTCTGATGATGGAAAGGTCCCCTTGTGAGCGTGGTCCTGTGCCGCCCTCATGTCCCATCAAGGAGGAGTTGCATTCCCCGCTGCGCTACCGCGTCAAGGAGGAGCTGGCGTCACCTCACTGCCGTGGAAGGAGTCCCCCACCCCACGCAACCACGACGTCTAAATTGAACACCACGTCAAGGAAGAGCTGGAGTCGCCGGCACACAGCGTCCAAATCGGACGTCGTGTCAAGGAGCCGCCGCCGCACAACAGGTATGCCTTGATCGATAGGCCGGCGTCGCCCCCCGCCGCAACTGGCACAACTAGTTCGTCAAGGAGGAACTGCTGCCTGCGATCACAAATGAACGTGGGGCGCATCCTCCTATACGGTGCTGGTGGCGGTCCCTCTTTGTCGCGGGTCGTATAGGAGGACGAGTGGCTCGCTTTATGCCTCAGTTGATATGGATCACACGAAGGAGAAGTTTTGAAGTAGGATTGAAGACTACTCCAATAATGTGATCGTCCATTCCTGTCAGACTCAAGGCTCTCCTACCGATGGAGTGTGATAAAAAAACAATGTAACTGATGGTCCGGTCGTGTTGATCAATCCAACATTGCACCACCGAGTGGAGTGAAAATCATGGAGTATGGGCCTATCATCCAAGACCTATACAAGCAACACAATAAGAAGGGCAATGACAATCAATTAGTGGTGCACCATTGCTACAAGGAGCTAGTTGACAATGAGAAGTAGATTTGAAGGAACTACAAAACCACATCGAAGCAGGCAAGAATTAGCATCTCCGTTGATGCAAATTGCGTGGAGTACGAAAATCTTCACACTAGGACGTGTGGTGCCAAATTTGCAAAAGAGAGGAAGAAGCATGGTGCCGCAGACGCTTACTAATAGGAGCTTTGAGCTATGACCGAGAGCACGAAAGCCTTGTCGGCCGAACGAAGAGAAGAAAAGGCGACGAGGCGGAATGTACTCAAGTTCATGGAGGACAAGAAGTGAAGAGCAAAGATGGTGGATCAAGGGAGGAAGACGGATGCGGAGTAGTGTAGAATTCCACTTGAGCACGAGAGGCTTGCTAAAGAGAAGAGGGCCGAATAGCGTGCTATCATGTTCATGGACCGAGCTTGTTGGATGCCACGGCGAGGAATATTGGGAACTCAGTAACGGTCGACAGTGACGATGATAGTGGTGGCCGTGGTGATGGTGATGGTCATGGATCCGAGCTCGATGGATGCCATAGCATTATAAATTCATAGGGCTTGGTCCACGACATAAGGCATGCTATGTGGGAGCATAAGTTGGGAGCTCAAGTTACTGCTGGATGGGAACATGAGTTAGTTCAAGTAGCACGGGTTAGTCCTAGCTGGAAACACAAATTTGTTCAAAAACATTCATCGATACCTATTAACATGAGATTCGGTTTTGAAAATCTCAACAAGAGAAACACAACGTACGAAAACATTTTGTGATTTGGACGTACAACTCAAGAGATAAATAGTTTAAAATAAATAAGTAAATAATAAAAGCACGAACAAACCCACACGTGCTCCCGTACTTGAGAAAGAAACGCACAAAAACTCTAGACTGCGACAAGTGACGCATATACAGTTCACTACTTGTCACCATCAAAAAGATGAGAATGACCTTTGCAAATGATACTTTTTAACTAATCACTTCAAAAACTACCAAAAACTAAAAGAACAAACTACTCTGATCTTTTATGGGTTGGAGTGCGGAATTTTTGGGCCAAAACGTCTATAACCTGCCGTGAAACGAAGCAAAGACAACAACTACCAAAAACTTTTTAAAAAATCCTTACAAATCTTTGTGCATAAGATTTCACGACTATAGCATGGATTAAGCTATATTTACTTCTCAATCGGCCAAGAAATAGCAAACCTGATTCTGAACAGGATACTCACTATTAGGCCAACAACACAAATTAGTACTCCCTTTTTAAACTATCTAATGTTCTAAAGCGTTTTATATTAGTTTACAAAGAGAGTATTTTATTTTCATGGCAGCATGTTGCATGTATCTCTACTCTTATAAAAATCGAGTTGATGATGATGGTGTGCCTGCCATCTTATAATATAGATTGTCCGATCTATATCCGACGGATATAAAGCAAATTATGTCAATTTTGCAAAAAAATACCCGCACCTCTCTCCATAATTACAGATAAGGCCTTCCATCGTTCATCCTTATCTTTCACAACCTAATTGTTGAGCAATTAAAAAAGAAGCCTCTGGAGCAAATTGGCATGGTGGCCACTGCCGGCGTCGTCCATCCCCATGTCTCCACTCAGTCCGACCACCAATCACCACCACGCCCCACTCCTCCTCACCTTGTCTCTCATCTTTCTCGAGATATCATTAATTTTTACACATAGGATTACTCTTACATGGGTCAATCACAACAGATGTTTTGTAAAAAAATGCATTTTGATGTTCCGTGCAATGCACGATCATCTTGCTAGTGTGAGTTAAATGGACTGAGCTTTAGTCCAAAAAGAACAAGCAAAGGAGAAAAGGCGTACAACTCTATTGAATAAAAAAAGAGTCAATTTACATTGATGGTGCTAAAACTTGGCGTAAACGATCACTTTGGTGTTAGAAATTGTGTAGTACATTAAAGTGGTGCAAAAACTTTGTTTTAGTGTGCAAATAAAGTGCTTATCTTGTTTCTATACAGAATCGGCGCTGACTAGGCACATGGGGCCGCTGTCAGACAATGGACCGGAGAGAAGGGGAGTGTGGCCTGATTTTTCGAAATCATCCTTGAAATATTTTTTTCACAAAACCCCCTGTTATCTTGGAGAGGTGACATTTTTTCAACTCCATGACAAGTGGGCCCTGCCTGTCAGAAGAGAGTGCCTACTATGAATTGAAGGCACGACCTACAACTAGCAAGAAATCGGGCTAGCCACTCCACCAATTGCGTTTGCTTGTTCAACATGGATAACGATGGGTATATGTATTTAGAGCAGCTCATGTGGAAATTAAATGGGCTGCAGATAGAGCGGCCCATTTGCACCTGTTCGTTTAAAAAAAAATATTTGTAAAACGAAATTAATAAAAGTCATGTGCAAATATTTGTGTGATACAAATATTATATATAAAAATTATTATTCCTAAATAAAAATACATAAATATATACAAGTGTTTTATATAAAAATATTTACTTAATACAGATATTTAATAAAAATTAAAATACTTACAAAATATTGTTTTTAATGAATATTCATATGAAATTTTAAATTATAAATTATAAATAGTTTAAAATCTGCAAATATTGAACTATACAAACGTGTGTAGAATTATTGAAATGTTTGTATAACTAAAATGATTTTATAAAATTTAATTTTATAAATATCTTTATTATCTGAAATTATATGAACATTTCTCTAATTCATAATTATTATTTTAAATATATGAATTTTAAAATATTACGTGAACAATTTGTAAATATAAGTTATTTAGTTTTTATGTAAAATATGTACAAAAAATATTCAAAGGTTTTTTATTACTGAGATTATAATTTATATTTTTTTTAGGAAATCTGAGATTGTAATTTACATACTTTCCACAAATAAATTCGAAAATCGAACAGGTGCAAGATGGGCTGCACTGCCTGCAGCTCTTTTGTGCTCCACATGGGCCGTTATTAGTTCATAAAAGGTCATTATCTCTACTATTAAAGAAGAATCGAACGTCGTGATGGTTTAACCTCCTACTCCCACCTACAAGCGGTCCTTCCTTTCTCTCGCGCCTAAAAAAAGCAGCCCACTCCGCGTGGACGTGGCCCGGAAAATAGCCCACACTTCTTACACATCCCCGACCGAACACAGAGAGAAAAATTGTCGCTAACTCAGACTCACGTCTCCGCCTCCCCCCAACTCCCAATTTGCTCCCGATCCAGCGATCACGGAGGCGATTGATCTCCCTCCCTGGTCCTTGCTAGTCGTTCGTCTAGCCCGTACAGATCTCGCCGCCGATTCGCCGGGAGATCAGAGCATCCGCGCCTGGTCTCCTGGTCGTGCTTGCGAGCCCGTCCCCCACCATAAACCTCTCGCGTGCGTCCTAGGGCACGTGACCGTAATACACCACTACTAGGGTTTCTCGGGGCGAAGAGGATAACATGAGATATGGAGAGGGTGGCTGGGTTGCTGGAGCAGATGAAGCTTTCGGAGGAGGAGAAGAAGGGGGTGAAGATCCGATGGACGACGAGGGTGAAGGGGAAGCAAGGGGAGATCCAGGCGATTGGGAAGGTTTTGTCTGATCGGCCGTCGCACCCGGAGGCGATAAGCTTCTCGCTGGGCTGCTGCTGGTGCCCGCCGAAGGGGGTGGATTGCAAGGAATTGGGGGAGAACATATTTCTCTTCACCTTCAAGAAGGAATCTGGGAAACCGAAGGCGCTGGAGGAGGGTCCGTGGATGTTCGACAATGATTTGGTTGTTATGGTGGATTTCGTGCCAAGTAAGAGAATAGAGCAATATGTTTTTGACGAGGTTCCAATCTGGATCCGGGTGTTTGGTTTGCCACTTGGGAAGATTGATGAGGACACGGTGGAGGACATTGGCAATCTAGTGGGCAAGTTTGTGCAGATGGGCACGGGGGTTGATGGCTCGGCAATGGGGAGGTACCTACGTATCAAAGTCCGCATGCCAATCACTAGACCAATTATGCGAGGCTTTTACGTGGATGAGGAGGTCGAAAGTGATGAGGAGAGGATGGTGGAAGGAGAGAAGATGAAGGAAGAAGAGATGCATTTCTGCAGTTTTGAATATGAGTTCCTTCTAGATTTTTGCTATGTGTGTGGGATGCTGGGGCATGTGGACAAAGGCTGCTCGGTGAGACTGGAGAAGGGGGAGAAGGCTCAATATGGGAAATGGCTGTGAGCAGATATGGGGAGGCATAGGGGGGAGGAAGGGATACCTTGGAGGAGCAGTTTCCATGGTAGTGGGAGTGGCAGTGGTTCGGGCGGGGGGAGGAATTATGGAAGTGGAAGGGCAGGGGGAAGATCAAGGAGCGATAGCCTCACATGGCGTAAACCGGACTCTAGGTCAAGCGGAGGGGGAACGGAGGACGGCGAGGAGGTGACCAGCCTAAGTAAGAAGGCCATTGCTAGAGAAGGACCGGTGCAACATAAGAGATTGGAGTTCGAGGTATTGGGTAGCGGAGTGGAAGGAAGAGGTGCACGGGGGAAGGGGGAGAAGGGAAGGGAAGGAGATACTACAGGAGATAAAGCAATCGTTGTGACGGGTGCAGATACAAATGTTGCAGACCCTGCGGTTAACTTGGAGAAGGAGAGAGCGAGCCTAGACAAGGGGAAGAAGGCCAATGTGGACCGTGCAAAAAATGAAGGGAAGGAGAAGAAGGAAGGATATGTACCTAAAACCTACAAGAAAGTTCGACGAGAGGATAAGGGAGGCAGAGAGAACAAGGGGCCTACTACAAAGATCAGTGGCTAGAAGAGAGGTGGTGAGATGGTAGAGGACGAGGATGCCATGAAGAGGGGAAGGGTGGACATGGAGGGTGGATGTCAGGGGGTGATTGATGGAACAAACGCAATATCGGCCGGGCTGCAAAAGCAGCCCCGCCGGGAGCAATGAGAGTAGTAAGTTGGAACTGCCGGGGACTCGGAAACGGCCCGACAGTTCGTGGCCTCTTGGATCTCAAGAGGGCGGAGGGTCCCGATGTGGTGTTCTTGTGTGAAACGAAGCTTTTTGAGAAGGAAATGGAGAAGTATCGATGGAAGGTGGGGTTGGTGAATATGTGTGTGAGGAATCCGGACGGGAGGAGTAGAGGACTAGCTATCTTGTGGAAGCGGGGTATAAATCTCTCGCTGCGGTCTATAGGGAGGAGGCACATTGATGTCGATATCACGAAGGAGAATGGAGTGGTGTGGAGATTTACCGGGGTCTATGGGGAGTCGCAAGCTAGTAGGAAGAAGGAAACATGGAGAGCATTGCACCTCCTTCAGCAACAACACCAAGATGGACGACCCTGGTTGTGCATGGGAGACTTCAACGAGATCTTGAGTAACGAGGAGAAGAGGGGTGGAGTAGATCGGGCGGAGGGATGCATGAACTCATTCCGGGAGGCGCTAGAAGGGTACAAGATGAGTGATTTGGGATATGAAGGAGATACTTTCACGTGGCGGAACAATTGCACCAATGCGGAGGGATACATTTGCGAACGGTTGGACAGGGCGACTGCCAATATGGAGTGGTGTACGGTGTTCCCGGAGTTTCGTGTGTGAAATGAGCCGCCTAGGCATTCTGATCACATGCCCATAGTGGTGGACACGGTTGATATGGGGAGTAACAGGAGGGGAGGGAGTGGAGATTTCCGTTTTGAAGCACGATGGCTGAGAAAGGAGGGTTGTGACCTGGTGATTGAGGAAGCATGGAGAAGGGTGTGTGAGGGGGGCGAGGTGGATGTAGCTGCAGCTTTGAAGGGGGTGGCAGCTGACCTGTCGAGATGGATCAAGGAGGTGCTAGGAGACACAGAGAGGAAGCTGAAGGAAGCGAAACGTGCATTGGGAGTGTAGGAAGCGAGATATCATCCTGGAAAAGGTTGCGAAAGAAGTGAGGCTGCGCTGTCTGGTGGATCACTTGGAGGAGGTAGTAGAGATCAAATGGAGGCAACGCGCTCATGCATGGTGGTTGAAGGAGGGTGGTAGAAATATGAAGTTCTTCTTCCGCTATGCCTTGGCGAGGAGGAAAGCCAATCGGATCAGGCGGCTCACGAGGGAGGATGGAGTTGTGGTGGAAGAAGGGAGAGATCTTACTAACTATGCTCAGTCTTACCTTCAGGGCCTGTTTACTTCTAATGGTAATCACGACTATGACGAACTTCTTCGTTCGGTGCCAACAAAGGTCACACGGGCCATGAATGAATGTCTTATGGCGGAGTTCACTGACATGGAGATAAAGGCTGCCTTGGACCACATCGGGGACCTCAAGGCTCCAGGCCCGGATGGCATGCATGCTGTGGTGTTCAAGAAATATTGGCAGTTAAAGGGCAAGAATATTGCAGAGGAGGTGATGAAGGTGCTAAGGGGAGGTGAGCTTCCACATGGTGGAATGATATGAGGTGGTGCTGATACCAAAAGTCAAAAACCCCTCGAGAATAAAGGACCTGAGGCCAATTAGTCTCTGCAATGTCCTGTACAAGATCATTTCCAAGGTCCTCGCAAATCGACTCAAGCTTGTTTTGCCACAGATAATATCAGGCAATCAGAGTGCCTTTGTGCCGGGGCGAATGATCACAGACAACATCTTGATGGCGTATGAGATATCACACTTTCTGATGAACAAGAGAGCGGGCAAGGAGGAGCTGGCTGCGGTTAAGGTGGACATGAGCAAAGCCTATGACCGGGTAGAGTGGTCTTTCCTAGAAGCCATGATGATCTAATTAGGCTTTGCTAGAAGTTGGGTGAAACTCGTCATGAAGTGTGTTACAACTGTCAGGTATCGAATTAGGGTCAATGATGATCTCTCTGAACTGTTTGAACCTTCCAAGGGGCTCCGTCAAGGGGACCCCATATCGCCGTATCTCTTTGTGATCTGCGTTGAAGGGTTGTCAGCCATGCTTAATGACGCACAGAGGAGGGTGGGTGTTTAACGACATCCAAATCTGTCCAGGGGCACCTGCGATTTCGCACCTATTCTTTGCTGATGACTCGCTTTTACTCATGAAAGCCCAGGCCAGTGAAGCTGAGGAGCTACAGCGGATATTGGCAGTCTACGAGCAGTGTTTAGGACAGTGTATAAACCATGAGAAGTCAGCGATCATGTTTAGCAAGAATTGCCGAACACAGTCTAAAGACATAGTGAAAGCCACTCTTCATATTGATAGCGAGGCATACAATGAGAAATACTTGGGGCTACCGGTGTATATTGGACGATCTAAGAAGAAGGCATTTTCCTATATCAAGGACGCCATATGGACTCGCATGCAGGGCTGTAATGAGAGAACTCTCTCCAGGCAAGGGAAGGAAATCCTGGTGAAGGGAGTGGCGCAGGCCATCCCAACATTTGCTATGTCCGTCTTCTACTTGACCAAAACCTTGTGTGAGAAGATCAGCGCTATGATTGCTCGATACTGGTGGAGCCAGCAGGACAATGAGAATAAAATCCATTGGGTGGGCTGGCCAAAACTCACATGGTCGAAAGGGAGAGGTGGGCTCGGTTTTCGGGATATTCATGACTTTAACATCGCCATGCTTGCCCGTCAGGTGTGGAGATTGGTACAAGAACCTAAAAGCCTATGTGCTCAGCTTATGAAGGCCAAATACTACCCCAATAGCTCTATTCTCGAGGCAGAGGAGACTGCACACATGTCATATGCATGGAGAAGCATCTGCCATGGCATTGAGCTAGTAAAGCAAGGTGTTATATGGAGGGTAGGCAACAGTGAGAGTATACAGATATGGGAAGACCCTTGGATCCCGAGAGCCTGGTCGCGCAAAGTGATTACACCGAGAGGGGGTAGCTTGCTGACCAGAGTCTCACAGCTAATTGACCCCATCATAGGTGCATGGGACACACATAGCTTGTACATGACACTTTTTGGGAAGAGGACACAAATCTGATACTCCAAATGCCTCTGCGGGATGGCGCTGTCGACTTCATGGCTTGGCACTTTGACCCCAAGGGTATGTTCACGGTTAGACAGGCGTACAAGCTAAAAAGGGCTATCTCTGAATCTGGTGGGGAAAATGGAGGGCACCCTCAACTGGAAGCTGGCAACCTGAATGATGGTGGGCAGGACAAATGGAAGCGAATTTGGCGCATGCCTTGTCCGGGAAAAATCAAGCATTTCATTTGGAGGATGGCGCACAACACCTTAGCCACCAAGGACATCCTCTGTAGGAGGGGCATGACCATACATGATCACAAATGCTTTCTATGCAATTCACGCAGATGAGTCTGGTAAGCACCTATTTGTGGAGTGCCAGGAAGTTAAGCACGTGTGGCGAGCACTCAGGCTTGAACACGTTCGTCAGCGACTCGAGGTGTGCGACTCTGTGGAGGCAACGTTTGACACCTTGTGGAAGATTCTGGAGAAACACCATATGCTGATTGTTGTGGCATGGTGGCAATGGTGGACACAGAGGAACAAAGTGAGGGAGGGGGAGAAGCCAATGGAGCATGAGCAGTTTGCTTGCAGAGCTGCATGCACGACCGAAGAGTATGAGGGCTATTTCAGCAAAACTGCCAAACCCCATGCAACACCACAACGCTGGCTTCCCCCGCCGGCCGATGTGCTCAAGTTTAATGTGGATGGAGCCCACGTCCCAGGTGCGTAGACGGGTGCTTGGGGGGTGGTAGTCCGCGACAGCGATGGAGAGGTGGTGGCGGCTCGTGCAGGGCGGAGCGACCACGTGACAGACGCGTTTGGCACTGAACTAATAGCGGTGGAAAAGGCCTTGGACGTGGCTGCTGAGCTCGACGCTGTGCACCTCATTGTCGAGACTGGCGCCCTCCTGATGGAACAAGCGCTCAATAAACGAAGTCCAGACTTCTTTAGGCAGGCTCAAATGATTAACGACCTGAAGCTCCAAATGAACCTCTGGTTTGCATCTTGTGAAGTGATTCATTGTCGAAGGGAAGCCAACATGCCGGCTCATCATCTTGCTAAGCTAGGTTTATCTCTCCATAACGGAGGAGTTCTTGTATCGGATGTGGATGTTCCAACTCATGTAGCTGACGCTGTAATGGCCGATTTAGGCCCAACTATTGCGTAATAAAGCTATATGATTGCTATCAAAAAAAAACTTGCTCTCGATCCCGATCCCATCTCTCTCCAGGAAAAGTCACCGCCGCCGCCGCCGCCAGCTCTGCTCGTTGCCCCGCCACCTCTCCAGCCGCTGCCGCGCGCCTTCTGGATCCAGGTGAGGGATGCCTCCCGTCCCTTGCGCCCGCCTAATCACGGACAGCGGCGACGCTGGCCTAATCACGGACAGAGGAAGATGAGGTCGTGGTTCCAAAGCGTGGCGGGTCGGCGCTGTTGATTCACGGCTGTCGACTTCCTTGTTTGCTTCTGGCCGCGGGTGCGGCGCACCTTGTCTTCATGTCACCAAGAAGGTCTGCAGTCCATCACATCATCTAATAACTCCAAACGCCAGCGCGACCATCATCATTCGATGCAAACTTCAGGGCGACCACCAGAAAGATCTTGATATGCCGCCATTATGCAGGAGCAATCGGTTATGATGAGATAGAAACTCCAGAATACTTGCACTTATAGCTATACTGTGTGTCTTTTTTCTTCCGGGCTTCATATTCATTGGTTGATATGATTTCTTAGGTTAGGATAAATGGCAACATATTTGGATAATCTTGGTCTGAAAGCTTGTGCAGAAGAAAAAAATTTGCTTCCCAATCAAGCAGTTCGTCAACAACAATGCCAAGATTAAGTTCAACATGGAAGCCAAACAACTTTTTACAGTGTGCACTCTCACAAGTATTCTGGTTGGTAGTTGTTTCCCTCTCCTGATCGAATGAATTATGGATGTCTCTTGTGCTACTGATAGATTGGTTTGGTGGTTGGTGTGATTTTTCAGGCCTGGTAAACAAGAGGGCAGCCAACTGCTCATAAAGAGAAACCCGATAAGGAGATCTGGACATATAAGGTGAATATCGCTTCTCTTTGAATTCTTTCAGCATGAAACATAGATGTGCACATTCATATAACTTTTATTGTCCGTGTTGCTTCAATACGAATTTTATTATCGGTTCATCTTTCTAACTTTAACCAGTGGTATGGTTGTAGACCGGCAGCAAACTGTAGTACAATAAATCTGGCAATTAATTTGTTGTATTTCCGCATTCCGGTATCAACTACTAAGGAAAGTAGTACAATAAATGATTTTAGCTTGCATCGATTTTTCTTGTTACTATGCCTTTTTCCAAAGGACAAATTAGTTTTAAAGTTAGTTTTATTTTTCACCATTTGACATGTTAATATTTTTGCCGTGTACTGATATACTCCCTCCGTCCCAAAATAAGTGTCTTTGATTTAATATAACTTTACAAAGTTGTACTCAATCAAAGATGCTTATTTTGGGATGGAGGGAGTGCTTGCCTTGCGTTTTTCCTTTCTTTTGGTGCTAGTAAGAACAGATGTCGGTTGATATGCTCTTGTTATGACCCTGCTAAGTACAATTAACTTTGTTTTAAAAAATCACACATATATTTTGATTCATAATAGCATTGTAGGCAAACGATTCGAACACGCGGTTTCAAAATTTAGACAACAATTTTCAGTATAGTATTCTGAGGACTACTAGATGGTTTAAGGTGGCAGCTTCAGATCCGGATAGTTGTTTCATATGTTGCAGTTTTTCTTTACATGAAAATTTCACACGGGAACATTGGCTAAATTTGGTGGGCTTAGTAAATTTCTCTATGGAATATTGCATCACTTTGTGTTGATTTTTTTACACGGTCCTTAGTTGCCAGCATGTAGGTCAATCGTAGTTGTAGGCTTTTAGCGCTTAGTGTTCTTGCAGTTGTGTGATGTCAGGCCAAGCATCGTCTGCAACTTGGAATTTTAAGAAACTGAGGTAATATGATTTTTTCTATGTAGCGAAGCATCGCTTTTAGCAATCTCCGAATTGATTATTATATTTCCAAGAATGGGAATCTTTCTTGCAAATGATTTTGACTAAAAAGTTAAAGATGTTCGCAAGTAAATTCGATTTAGTTTACAAGTAAACAAGGAAAGTTGTGTTTATCTCTACCAATAGTGATCTCTACTATTCAAGGAGAATCGGATGTTATGATGGTTCGACCTCCCTCCTATCGCTAGCTATCGATACATCCACCCACCCACGTCTTCCATCGATTTTTTTTCCAATTACCATCCAGAAACCTGAGGCAAGTAAACGGGGGAACCAAGCGATGGTTCAACCTCTCCCTCGTATGATCCCATGCATAAAAAGATCGCAGGAAAAAAATACCACGTCGGCCAGCAGAAAAAAATTTGAAAAGCACGCTCTCCACCTCTTCCCATGACCTACCATATCTTCCTCACGCACCAGAACAACCCGCCGCCGTCCTCTCATTCGACCACCCGGCGCCCTCCCTCTTCCAGTTGGTCATAGCCCACGCTCCTAGGCGACGATCGTCTTGGTGTTGACTATCGTCATGAATCGAAGGAGGCGGCGCTTCGAATCCACTCTTCCATCGGCGGTTGGCTGTGATCTATTGAAGGTGGCACTGGCGACCGACGGTGTGAAGCCCATCTTCGGATCTTCCCGTCAGCGAAGTCGATCCTCCACAAGGGCTTCTCTGTGCTGGTGCGCTATCCCGTCGGCCCCCTCTCCCCTTTCCTCGGGCATGCACCGACCAATCATCACCAACGGCAGAGTGTGTGAGGAGTCTCCACACGCGCGCTATAGGTTACAACCTTAGGTTTGATCGTCTCTTCTACCTTAATTGTGTTTAGACCATTCCATTAGTGGTAGTAGTTATTAGGAGGAGCCCCTCATATCTGGATTGAGAATTTGCTACTATGAGATTTCCATCCATGTGATGCTCTGCTCAATTGGCATATTATGCAACCTGTACATGACCAAAAAAGCGCTGAGCGCCGAATCCCGTCCTTGAGCAGGCTTAGGAGTTGAAGATTCCTAGACTCCCATGAGGTGAGTGTCATCGGGTAAAGCTATGTTATGAACAGGGTCAACTCATATGAGGATGCCAAGGAGATCAACTGGATTCCTTTATTGCTATTGTTGCACGACAATATCTATTATCTACTACTACTATTAAAAGAGCAAACATTATCTTCATTAAACGCACTCCATATAATGTACACACGACAAGTCAGATCGATGAGAACCACACGTTCATACCCCGTCATTTAGATCTAATCATTGACATAACAGCCTGCCCTCACTGCAAGTGCGTCTAGCAAATCAAAAAGGCAGACGAAAACTCTGCCATACTCTGTTCAAAAAAAAAAAACTCTGCCATACCTGGTACTACGCAGGAGTGGACGAAAGGTCTTCGGAACCCACGTAATCCTACCCCTAAATTAGCGCTAACCTTCTCATCTTATCCCAAATTTAGCGCTAACCTCTTTGGCAGCAGAAATCTCCTCCAAGCAAAGTGAACGTGCGTGAGGCGGCCACCGGCGAAGGAGGCCGCCGGTGGCCGCGCGCGATCCCCCGGTGCGGCGGCGCCCGCATCCCTTGCCTCTCCAGCTGCACCGGTCTTCTCCCAGAGCACGAAGTGGGCGCGCGCGGGGTGGCCGCCGGCAAACGGGGCCGCGTGCGACCCCCCGGTGCGGCGGTACCAGCTCCCCTCGCCTCTCCGGTCGCACCTGCTCCTTCCTAAGCACGACGTGAGTGCACGCATGGCGGCCTCCGGCGAACGAGGTCGCGCGCGAGCCCGCGTCGCGGCGGCGCGGAGCCCACTGCTCCCTGCCGGTTTGAGATCCGCACGTGCTGGCGGTGCTCGCCTATCCGCGCGCCAGGGCGCCCACGCAGTCCCTCCTCTTCGCCGGCGTCGAGCGCTACCGCATCCTAGAGTGTCTTCTTTCGGTACGTACGCCCTTCGCCCACCCTGGCATATACGTCCCGCCCGTCCTCCGTTGAGCGTTCTGAGACAGATTTTGGGGCTCATAGAGTTACTGAATTAAGGGTTTTGTTTGCTGACATGTTGCTGCCGTGGTCCAGAGACTGCTGGGCAACAGATCGCGTTCACGCAAAGACTGGCAGGGGGACAGCCTCGACCGCGACGAGGATAACATTAGGATCCAACATAAGGTTCCTGGTCCACCCTTTTCGCCGCACTGAAATAGGAACGCTTGCTTTTACCTGGTGCCGATGGTTGGGGTTCTGCAGAGTGCAGACTTGGCGGAGATCGCATTTTTCCTCGGTATCACGCATCACGATTCAGGTGAGAGGAATGCATCTCTTTGTTCTTTGAGGCTTACATTTGTTGAGTGTTAGATTTTGTTAGACATACATCAGATATCTGGGTGTGTGATGAGAATTGCAAACTCAGATTCGGCATGCATCATCTTTTATGATGTTTCATGGCAGAGGTAGGCGGGTGGACCTTCTTCGTCTAATTATTAACTTGGTGGGAGCTAGCTGCTATGTCGACCACCCAGAGTGAAGGTTGGTATAACACTGATAATCGGTAGCTATTTTCACTTGAACAGTTTCCAGCACTGTAAGCAGAAAGGATTATTTGATGCAGAATGTACTTTATTGTACAGAAAGTATTAGATGATGTTTTAACCTCAGTATATTGGGGCATTCGAAACATAGATTACCTGACAAATTGCTCCCTGGTAGTGTTGATGAGCAGTTTGAAAAGGGTGTACAACTTGTAGATTCCATTGCAGAGAAACAGGCATAAAAAATTTCAGAAGAGTGCAAGCTTTTTCCTGCTGCTGTCCAAATACAATCAATTAACCAACTGTAAGTGCACCCAATTCGATGTTCTTGTCAATTGTATTATTTAGAAGCGCAGCTTCTAAGCACACATATAATTCTGAAATGGTATGAATCTATGTTGCTGTCTTCAACCCCCAGATTACAAGCAATTTCAAGAACCACCACCATTTCAGTGTGAGCTTAGAATAAATATAGTATGTGTGTTTAAAAATCTTCCCTTTATGATTGTTTAGAAATCTAGAGTATCAAGACTGTTCTATTTCTACAGGCTTTTTTAGTATCATGTATAAAGAATGGCATGCATATTTTGGAGTAATTACAGTGCATAGCTGGTTAGTTTAGTTCAGAAAGGGGAGAACCATAAGGAGTTGTTACAATTTAAATCTTTGCTCAGTTTCTTCTTTAGCTCATTTCATTTGACTTTTGTACAACCAAATCAGAAGCTTGGATGATGTCAGGTTGAATCTCGAGGTTCTCAAGCATTTTTTATGGTAGTCCCTGTAATCTAAGTAAAAAGTTTTAGATGTTTGTGATGGTCTTGAGCATAGGTCTTTACAAGGGTCTGGTAGCAGTTCTTCTGATTGGAGGCCCTTCATAAAGAACTAGCAGCATGGTTCTTTAAAATTACCGGGATAAGATAGTTATAATAATCTTTGGCAGTATCAAAACTATAATTAAAACCACACTACATTTATTTGTTTCCGCTATATTTAAATTCTTTTCTGATTCCAGCTTGTTAGTGTTGTTGCAGACTATTGGTTGTTACATATTTCAAATCACTTCGGCTAATCATGTACATATATTTCCAGCTTATGTACTTTACTATTCAATATATTTTTGTTTTAAATCACATCTAATATCCTTATATAATTGTAACCCACAGGTGCCTGTTGATAGCGTCTCCCATATCAAGAGGCTTGAAACCAATTATTCAGTTATCATACATATATTCAGTGTCAGAACGCTTTCTGAGTGAATCATTGCTATTGACTGCTCCTTATTACCATGTATAAGTAATGAAAGGTTGTACTTATACTCTGTCTTCATCGCACAGGTCCATGAGCCCAGCATAAGGAGACAACTGATACAACAAAACAAAGTGAACAACTTAATCTCTTATATGTCTAACTAAGCATATATAGATAATACAACATTTATTTGTTTTCTATAATTTTACTGAGCATATGTGTATGAGTTTATAGTCAGTGTGTTCCACACCCACTTTGTTTTCCTAGAATCCCATGCCATTTTATATTTCTACAACTTGCATGGAAGGAGTGCAGCAAATCTAAGACCATAACGACATGCATTCTAAGGAAAACATAATCAAACTCCTATCACTTAAGATACCATTACTACTAGCGGAACAATGGAACTGAGTGTACATTATCTTTCTTTCATAGCAATTATCCATGCTGATGAAATATACGGCCTTCATGTTTTGCAGAACAATTCAGTCGAATGTACAAAGTCGGTAACCTCATTATGAAAATGGATAACCTTGGATGGTAAAGAAGACTTGCTTAGTCTATTCCTTTTGCTCTGCTTACTAATGATGCCGGAAGATGCAACATACTAATTGTTTTGTTGTATGTGTGTGCAGCACTTTAGCTGCAGATGCAGACCAACATCTTTTGTTTCACTGTTATTGCTGAAAACTGGACGTGGTGAATGTCAGTCAAAATTTTATCCATTTTTCATTTTCTTCACATTTTTAGTAAAATGAGTATTCTGAAAAGCTTAGTAAATATATAAATTGGTTTCATAACGTTTGGATTTTAGAGGCTTGTCATGCACTGCAGGTTTTACATGTTGACGAGCTGCCTTGCATATCAGTGAAGTTATTGAGCCAGTGCTTGCATACATATATATGGTTTAATCGTAAGAACACTCTTCATAGTTGTTTTTCAAGGCTGAGAAGGTGTTGCTGTTGGTGACATGTGCGGAGCTTCTGTTGGTGTTTATCTTGTAATAACTCAATTTGATAGCGGAAACTGATTGAATTATCAATGTACATTTAGGCATAGAGCATGAGGATGTATGGAACTTCTGAACACTTTCAGATTGTCTATAAATTAGCAGTCTTGGCCCCTTTAGAAAAGAGAGTACAACTAAATTATTGAAAGTGCAGTTCTAGGACAAGTACTTGCTGAAATTTTCAGGTCTTGGGACAAAGTACATCTATGAACAGTATGCCTCATTTGGCTCTTGTGGGGGCAGGGATAAAATAAACCTGCCATCAGTAGGCGAGTTCAAACACTGGATGGCAACGTGTGCTAGACAGATTTTTTGAATATTTGTGCTACCCATTTGGGTACGAGTGATGCTCACGGAGGCCATTCTATGTTGCTGACTAACTGTCCTGTCTATATACTCCCTCCTTCCTGTCTATATACCCATTTTGCGTACGAGTGATGCTCACGGAGGGAGTAATTCTTTATGTAGGCGACAATTCAATCCTGAAATCCTAGAGTTCCATGGAAGAAAAATGCGTGTGCAAGAACAGTAGATTTGATCTTCTTTTAAAACTTGTAAGAACACTAAATGGTGAAACAACTTACGTTATTATCCGGCAACGCGACCACAAATCTGCAATGGTTTCTGACATTGAAAACATAACCTAGTGGACATTGCAACATTTTGTTTATAATTAATTCATATATTTTTGGAAAATTTCATATTTTTATTATATGTGCATATAATTACTTGGTTAATAATTGATACGTGCGTTGCACGTGCACGTTTACTAGTTGTCTCTATTGTTAGAAAAAATATCCCAATGTACACACTCTATTTGCCAATGTAACAGCATGACTAATCTCAATCTGGGACAATGCATTATTTTCTAAATATAGCCAAACATCACTGGATATATACTTTGAACAGTCAATGGAACATGCTACCAGCAGGAAGAAAACATGCTTACATTTTCTTAGATGGTATATAGGACCTGAATACTAATTGTTGGACTAGCGACGTACTATGTATATTGTAACAGAACTATGTGGATGATAATATCATTAGAAAAACTTGAAAGAATTAGGTGGCTGTTAATTTGCTCGAAGTGAGTATACACAACAATGCTTCTCATAGCTTTATACTTCTATAATGCAAACTTATGTATTCTTGAGTTTTTAATTTTTGCTAGGGAACTCTGAAGCATGTGGTCGAAGTAAATCTACAGTCTAAGAAAGAATTTGCATATTCCGGAGAAGGACTGCAAGCTGGTGAGACAACACAATTTGCACGACAACAGGCAAAGCTTCACTACAGAGTTCCGCATACGGATATGCTTTTTGCAAAGGCAATTGAGGTTTTTTTTTTCTGGCGATGAAGCAATACTTATTGAGCGGTATTAAAATTTGATAATTTTGTTTTAGAATCACGGTGCTAATTAGATATTCTCTTGCCTGGGTGAATCTATGCCAATAGTTCAACATCTCTTTTTTTTATCACAAGGTCCCGAAGGTACCACTCAAAATTTGCAGATGATTAATAAAGTGTCAAACACATATGGATTCCGCCATCTGGTAGATGAAACTGGAATGTAAAAATGACTACTTTATTTTCAAATGGATCCTGTTGTGTGCATATCAAGTACATGTATAAATTAGTATCATTTTGCCTGCACATTGAGCTTATAATTGTTTTCTGAATAATGTGTCATATTTTGATTCCTATCAAAATGATCATTGTTGTGCTTTATCAACATTTGTTGCCTATTTTTGTATGTTGCCTATGGCGACAATATTTTTATTTTTTGGAGGGATGTTGATGCGGAGCATCCCACATTCATCCCCATGTACACCCCGACTACTCTCCAAGCCCCAAGAGGACATATGATGAGACCTCAAACATACGTCATTGGACACAAGGTGAATTCACTCCTCTTCGAACTGTCACTTTCCACATGTGAGACATGGCTACTACCTCATGCATGGGCCTTGCATATACTCAGGTACAACCGAGACGACCATGGAGGATCCAAGGACCAAGGCCAAAAATGGAAGAGGAGAAGGAAGAAGAAGCAGGGACAAGCTTCTGGAAAGCCCGGAACTTCCGGCCTCAGCCCAGAACTTCCGGCCTACCCGGAACCTCCGGCCCCCGGAGTCTAGACCAGCCCCGAGCGCGCCAACTCTCTGGATAGCCCGAAACCCGGCCGGAACCTGCCCGAAACCTTTGGAGCCCGGAACTTCCGGCCTGCCTGCGTGCACAGACTTGGGCCGAAGCCCATGTAACCCTTTCCCACTTACCCCTTCATGTCTTAGACTATAAATATACCACCCCCTCCTCCTAGTGAGGGTTAACATTGGTTTAGCTCATTTGAGATAGAGCTTTGCTCATTCATACGGATCTCCTCCTCGTGAGAGACCGCGGCCTCTTCGGAGAAAATCCACCTGGACTCAAGACCCCTTTACGGGAAGATCCCTCGCGGATTCAAGACCTCCTCTCAGAGATGAACTACCACCACTTGTATTGTCCTTTGTTGGATTTGGACCGTGTATCTCTTTGTGTTTCTTGGATCTAGCACATGTGTGATCATATTCTCGTTGGTTGAGTGTTTTCCTCTTGTGTTTCCCCGTGATCCTCGTTCCCCTTCTCGCGTTCTTCGTGCTCCTCGTAGGGATCCTCTCCAAACGTGAAAGATCGGCCCCTAGGGTTTCGCCCTACATCATCTTGGTATCATGAGCCACGTTGATCACGTTTTTGGAGCCCCTACCCTTTGTTTTCTAGCTTGATTTTGTTGATTTCGTCCTAAATCCAAAAATCCCCACCAAAAATTGCCCCCAATTTTTTTTATGATTTGTTGGTTTTGATGATGTTTTGTTGATTTTGATCCATGGATTCACTGTCTTATGAGTGGATCTAGCATTCCTCATATTTTCCCCCATTTCCATCCACGAAATCTCCCCATTATTCCCCGAAAAATCGTGTTTTTCCGCCCCCGTTCTCAGATCTGGAATTTAGGGTTCGTCCCGGACGAAATTCCACGACCCCCGGAACTTCCGGACACCCCCGGAACTTCCGTCCCCAAAACTTCCGTCCTTGCCCGGAACTTCTGGGCTAAACAAAGAGTTTACCCAAAATCCCCCGGCTCACCGAGACTTTTTCCGCGACCCCCGGAACTTTCGGCCACCCCCGGAATTTCCGGAGCCCGGAACTTCCGGCCCTAGGCCCGGAACTTCCGGCCTAACCAGAGACATTGCACAGAATTTCAGCATCAGCCTTCTTCACCTTTTTCATCATAACTTTTCAATCCGAACTCCGATTTGAGTGTTCTTTGGCTCGTTTTGAAGCTAACGACGTGCCCGAGGTCCTCACGTTGGTTTCACCACCATTTGACTCCATCAAATTTTTGGAACTTTGACATCTTTGCCTAGGCCTTCCACCATAACATCCGCATTGCCACCACCGACTTCCGCAACCTAACCCATTTTGTTCCCCATAGCATTTGAGGTTGTTTGAGTAGTGACTTGAGTCTCCTAAGGTGTTTAGGCTACTTAGGGACGGTTGCTTCTTCATCAACCACCACCATAACTTCCGCATAGGCTTGCCCACCATACACTTCCGCCACCCCAACTTAACCCAATTTTGTTGTGTTGAGAGTTGTGTCTCCTAAGATGTTTCGGCTACTTAGGGACGTGCTTTCAACTTTGACTCCATGTATAGCTCATCATACGCTTCCACCACCATAACCCGGTTAACTTTGACTACTTGGGTTTCCACCAATACTTCCGCTTTGCCAAGTGCAAACCACCACCGCATTCTCGCTACCACCATTTTGACATTTGACGTTTGAGAGTTTGAGTTCGCGGTTTTTCCGTTTCCTAAGGTGTTTCGGCTACTTAGGGACGAGACTCCATCATCTTGGTTTCTACATCAAGAACACCGCCACTCATCATCGCCACGGACGGTAACCTCCATATCATCTTGGTATCGTGGTATCCCTCCATTGTATATTCCCCTTGCCATTGCATTGTTAACCCCTAGCCCATTTTGCGTTACTTGCCTATCGAGACTAGCCATTTGAGTATTGTCGGCAATGTTACTTGTGCACATTAGTGATCATACTTCCCATAGCATACATACCATATCATCGTGATGCATATCTTGGTATCATATCGTGTGTCACAAATTTGTTCCCGCATATACACAATTGCTCTCTTGGTTTGTGCATTGTGCAAAAGTGGCCATACAAAAAAAGAGAAAATAAAGCTTTTAAGCAAAAGAGAGAGAGTAAAGAAGCTTGTAAGCAATAGCCATAGCATCATACCACATTGCATATAAGATTGTCATATCTGATCATCTTGGATCAAACACCGGGAACCATACATATATCGCATACTTGGGATACAAAGTTTATCCATTTTGCATCTTATAGGTTGTGCACAAGTGCCGTATCCGCCTATTGAGCAATCGTGCTAGTGTCTCTCTTGAGTTGTGCAACATGAGCGCTTTCCGTGGATTCTACATTTTGTGCTCATTCCTTGGTTGCACGACCCCATTTATCTATCCGTGTGTGTGTTTCCGTGTGCCATATATTGCTATTGGTCTACTTTTTTCACTTGCGAATTTGTGAATCTCTTTCAACATTATTGACTCTTGCTAACATTTTGCATCAAATTTTTTTGTGCCACTATCCTCACCGAGCTCCTCCATAAGCCTTACTTGTGTAGGTGTGAGAACCGACAAGAATTGGTACCAATTGTGCTATTTCCTTATTACACATTTGAGTGATCATTGATCCATCTTCAACATCGGTCAAGGTACATTTGGTCTAGTTCTTCTCTTTCTCCCACTCATATTTGCTCGAGTTTTGTGATGGATAGGCAAGGCATTTCATCTCCGGTCTATGACAACAACGACGGCGTGAACAACTACATCACCAAAGCATCCATCTTCGATCTACAACGACAAATGCAAGACGCACAATCAAGATTGCAAGAGCGCATCGAGAACATCTCCATCGACATTCGTCACTTCGAAGCAAGGAAAAGGGACTACATTGACAAGAAGCTTTCCGCACATAAAGATGAGCAAGATGCAAGGATGGAGGAGATTCGGGCCTTGATCAAGTCTTCTTCCCCTTTGTCATCTTCAAGGCGGCGACATTCAAGCCACAAGTCTTCCGAGCGCGAAAATGATGCAAGCGCTATTCGTCCACGTCCACATCTACATGGCGACCACCATCACGTTCGTGATCCACATCATCATGAAGGGCAAGTCACCTCCAAGCAAGATGGGCAGCACGACGACGAACGACATCTACTACGAGCTCAAGCGCGACAACGACACCATCATCATGAAGATGCTCCACAAGCGCAAATGCACAAGTCCCAACAAGCCCTACTTCACGCCAAGTCCAAGCTTCATGAGCAAAAGCGAAGACCGCGAGACGAGCACCACCAAGACGGAGCTACGGCTACCACCACCACTTCGGCATCTTTGCCAAGTGCTATCAAGGCATCTTCGCCTTTGGATGTACGGCATCTTCGCCTACTTCCCAAGAGTACGCCTACAACGACTTCATCAAGTCCAAGGCAACCACCTACAAGTGAGGGCGACGCTTCCATCTTCGGAAGCCCCTCAAGGAAGATGGCCGAGCATGGGAAACTCCCTTCGGTCATGGAGACGAGCTACGAGGTGCCACATCATATGGGCCTCCAACACCAAGACGGTGACAAGAAGGTCGAGCAAGGGCCATCCCCTTCGACCATGGCGATAGGAGTTGAGCATGGAGACATTTGCACCAACATCTCTCTAACACCCACATATGTCGAGATGCACCAAGTGCCATGTGAGGAGAGACACTACCACACGAGTGACATGAGTGACTCCACCATATATGACATTGAGAGCATTTCCTATGAGAGGATGAGTGTGACCACCACTAGCCCCACACATGAGAGCATGCCACACAACCTATGTGAGGTTGAGCACCATTTGAGTGACTCCACCAACCATATGAGTGAGAACATCCTTGAGGGAGTGAGTGAGCCACAACACTTAGTGAGTGAGGTAGTTGACACGACACGTGAGGCCACTATGATTTCTAACGACTTAACGTCTACTCCTAGTGTGTTTTCTTCTTTGGTGCTAGGTCTCCTACATGACGACATGCCTATCCTCGACGAGTCCATCACTCCAATGGAGACGATGATTGCCATGGTGGACAATGATGCACCCCCACATGGTTCCATCAAGATGAAGATGACAACGAGTGGATCTTCAACACCTCACCTACAACACACGAGCGACGCTCCAAAGGTAACATAGGTGATGGTGCTTCTCTTGTCCCACTAGTGGACTCTCTTGACATCGATTGCTTGCATGATGTTGATCCACCTATTCCCATGCTTCATGCTAGTGTGACTTCCTCATGTCATGACTTACCAATTTATGATGAATATGATGATGAGCATGTTGAGTTGCCTAGTTGTGATGCTATGCTCCATAGGATATCATGTGAAAATTCTATTGGTCACATCATGTTTGACAATCCATTGAAATTGTCATATGCTATGAGTGAGATCTCCCATATTGCATCATTTCAATCTCAACATAGTAACTATGTATGCCCCATTAAAATAAATCCTATTTGCACTTATGGCATAGATGACGAGATGATGATCATTGGCTTTTGTTTTACATGTGATGATATTGCCATGCTTTCTTTACATGATTTGCGCACATCTACTATGCCATGCCATGATCACATTGAACCAAATATGCTTTGTTTTGGATGTTGTCAATATTCTCCATGTGATGTTGCTACTCATGCTCATGAGGAGACCCTCATAGTTTCCTCATACATATTAGGAGATCTTGATGCATTTCATACTTTGCATGATTCCCATAATTGCGTGCACCATATGCATTCCATGAATAACAATGCTCTAGATATTTCTCATGATACATTACATCCTTTGAGTCTCCATTATGTCATGCATAACAACAAACCTCTCATGATGGATGACATGTTTCTATATCGTGCATCCCATTTATTTGAGCATTGTTTTGTGCTAACCGACACATGCACGTGCGCATCATGATGGATGCTGTGTACATATACCACGCACACACAATTTTTCCTTTGCCTTTGTTTTGTGTAGGTACTCACATATACTCGTCAACCTCTCAATCCCAAGAGTTGAGAAAACGAGCTCTTGAGAGCAACGACGCTTTGGGATCCCGTGGACTATCCTTACCACCGTTCCCTTCACACAACAACTACGCGCATCTCTTCTACTTGGCTCTCACACGGCTATGGGCTATATATCACTTATCACCTTATGCTCATTTTACCGTGTTCACTTTGCATGTTATTTTTGTTCCTATGCCTTTGCCATGCAATTGTGACCCTTGCTTGCATCTACCCATGATTCACCATTCTGCTACTTCTATGTGTATTTGCATGCTTGGTGGAGATCCTTGTTGCTATTGCCATGTTTACTATGTGCTTCATGCTATTGTTGATTGTGGTGTTGGGAGAGTCATGATGCCCCATTGCTATTTACATATGGCTTCTCACCAATACATTCATGCTATTTTTCTCATCTCTTGCTTTCATACTTGTGATATGTCATGTCCATTATTCATGCACACTATTTGCACACATGACATGCTTGCCATGATTCCATCTAGTATGTTGCATCTTCGCATTACTAGCTTGCTTGACTTGATCGCTATGATTGCTTGCTATGTTGCATCACCCATGTTCCACTATTACTCGCTTTCTTGGGTTGATGACATATTTGTTCATGCCTCTCACATGATATATCTTGCTCATTGTCACTTGCCTCCATTAGTTGCCTCTCTCATATCCACTTGTATTGGGTGCAACCATACTATGCTTCTTGATCTTGGAGACTTTGACACTTTACTTGTGATGCATGCTTGTTTGTTTGAACCTATTGCCTTTGGTTGTTATCGCATCATATGCTTACATACCATGCCAAATTCCCTTGTCCTTTCTTATGATGAGCATGATGCATACACTTGTTGGGTATCTTACCTCATGAATGATAGGTGTTGCAATTGCACTAACCTCATTTGTTTTTCCGAGTGTTTGCCATGTTCTTTCGTTTTGAAGGATTCACAAGGCGAAACCATAATGAGACAACTTGGTCATGTGAAGGCATACACGATGTGTGACACCAACATTTTCGACACCCTCATAAAGGTGAACTCCTTCTCTTTGAGCCATCCTCAAATACGCATATTGGATGGGTCACTCTTTCATTGTTGTTTCCTTCCTGTTGTGTACATGTTACATCTATTGGATGGAGGAGCGGCATTGGAGATTGGCTCTATGAACCTTCAAATTGAGGAGCGCTCGCACTTATTGGATGCACCTTCGAACCTCCACTCTTGCCACGACATCGAGCATTGGTATACCAACACCTCCATATTTGTTGATTGTGCTCATACATGTCATGCTCGATGGACATATCATACTCACCACAAGTTTGCACCCCATGCATGGATTGACGCACATAATGATTGCCTTGTTGCATCTTGTATTCCCATGTCATCCATGATATTTGAGCTTGTGCATTTCCTTAGAAAATTTGTTGTGATCTTCCTTGATGGCATATTCCTACATAATGATCACATTGCCTACCATCAATTGCATGATTACATACACATGTTGAGCATCCATTGCCATATTCATGCTATTGATAAACCGTCTCACTATGACATCATTTTGCATCGTGGTTGCATTGATCATATTCACAACACATTTGTATGCACAATGATTGCATTTCCTCCCATGAATGCTTTGCATATCATTCTAGATCATCTTGATAAGCTTCATGTGCTTTGTCATGCACAATCTTGCCCAACGAACTCATTCTTACATGATGGACACTTTGTGTGCGCTAACCATTGTATTTCCGAGTGTTGTTTGTGTTTGCTCCTTTTTCATGTATATCACTCCGTCGACACCTTGGAGTACTTGGATTGTGCCATGCCTTCAACTACGTCCAACTACAAGTCCGTCCACGACAATCGTTTCCATGGTGATGAGGATCACGATCCGAGGTCGGATCTTTCCCAAGGGGGGGGGGGGGAGATGATGCGGAGCATTCCACGTTCATCCCCATGTACACTCCGACTACTCTCCAAGCCCCAAGAGGACATATGACGAGACCTCAAACATACGCCATTGGACACAAGGTGAATTCACTCCTCTTCGAACCGTCACTTTCCACATGTGAGACATGGCTACTACCTCATGCATGGGCCTTGCATATACTCGGGTACAACCGAGACGACCATGGAGGATCCAAGGACCAAGGCCAAGCATGGAAGAGGAGAAGGAAGAAGAAGCAGGGACACGCTTCTGGAAAGCCCGGAACTTCCGGCCTCAGCCCAGAACTTCCGGCCCCTGGACCTTCCGGCCTACCCGGAACCTCCGGCCTCCGGAGTCCAGACCAACCCCGAGCGCGCCAACTCTCTGGATAGCCCGGAACCTGCCCGGAACCTCCGGAGCCCGGAACTTCCGGCCTGCCTGCGTGCAAAGACTCGGGCCGAAGCCCATGTAACCCTTTCCCACTTACCCCTTCGTGTCTTAGACTATAAATAGACCACCCCCTCCTCCTAGTGAGGGTTAGCATTGGTTTAGCTCATTTGAGATAGAGCTTTGCTCATCCATACGAATCTCCTCCTCGTGAGAGACCGCGGCCTCTTCAGAGAAGATCCACCTGGATTCAAGACCCCTTTACGGGAAGATCCCTCGCGGATTCAAGACCTCCTCTCGGGGATGAACTACCACCATTTGTATCGTCCTTTGTTGGATTTGGACCGTGTATCTCTTTGTGTTTCTTGGATCTAGCACATGTGTGATCATATTCTCGTTGGTTGAGTGTTTTCCTCTTGTGTTTCCCCATGATTTCCCTCGTTCCCCTTCTCGCGTTCTTCGTTCTCCTCGTAGGGATCCTCTCCAAACGTGAAAGATCGGCCCCTAGGGTTTCGCCCTACATCAGATGTGATTGTGCTCTGTCAGATCTATGTATCTATATGGGAGTGGTTAAGGAAAACGAAGAAAGAAGCGAAATAAATAATTAATTTATCGTTATAGGAATTGAAACAATCGTGCTTCACTATGTTTTCTGTTCACCCGTAGCAACGCACGGACATTAAACTAGTCCATATTAACAAAGCGAACGATGCGGTAGTTGGGGCTAGCCGGCTTGCTTTTGCTGTCTACGTTTTGGGTTCGAGAGCTGCCGGCCGAAGTTTCTGTATTTTTTTTGTTTAATTTTCACTCTCGCCTGACATGCAGGCCCCCCTATCATATAGGTAAAAGAATGTCACCGCTCCCACATGAACG
The DNA here is from genome assembly GCF_002162155.2 of Triticum dicoccoides. Taxonomy (NCBI): domain Eukaryota; kingdom Viridiplantae; phylum Streptophyta; class Magnoliopsida; order Poales; family Poaceae; genus Triticum; species Triticum dicoccoides. Next base: position 482,028,481 of record NC_041381.1, on the reverse strand, counting down.
TGGACTTTTTTTGTGAAAATTCGAGGGTGTTTTTGGAAAAACCAGGCCACACGCCCCCTCCTCCCTGTCCAGTGGCTGACAGCAGGTCCCACACGTCTAATCATCGCCAGTTCTGTATACAAACGAGATAAGCATTGTATTTGCACATCAAAGCCAAGTTTTTGCACATGTACACCACAATTTCTAGCATCAAAGTGCCAAAGTTCTAGCACTACAAGTGTAATTGACTCAATAAAAAAAGGTCAATCATGGAAGTCAAACGTCCGCTATACTGTGGATCAAAGAGGCTCTGATCCATTCCAAGTTTACATGTCATCTGCTTTATATGATTATACATTACATGTCCATTGGAGAAAACATCACCTGGTTAACTGGTTTTGATATGATGAAATTATGATCCCATAGGATTCAGACGTATGGCACTTCAGTATTGTGTTTGTAGCTATCATATCATTGGAAATCCTGCGCATCAAAGAATATAGTTTAGATTGCACATGATATATCAATTCTTCTAAAATGTGCAACCCAGTAGATATCCTCTTACGCATTCAACTATAGTCACATAAGCCCATAAGATAAATTCATGTCCACTATATAAACATTCATAATATAGCAAGTTACTCATCATGAACGCCTGAATGTACAGTAACTTATTATAAGCATCCACAGAACTATAGTCACATTCAGTAAGGCGGGAAACACCTGCCAAACTTTTTATGCATCATATTTCTGCTTCAAACAGTTCTGCTGTTAAAAGGATGAAGCACAAATGCCAAACGAGAGTACAGAAACAACATAGTTGCAAATACGGAGAACATGTTGCGCGAAAAGTTTTTCCTTCCGGATTGCTTTGTTCAAGCGTCCCTACTGCTGTGCAATGACAACTTAACATACTGAAAGATAAGGAAAATACGAAACCACGACTACATCTAGCTGCGAGAAATTTCTTGCAAAGTACAGGTAGTATAGGTACAAATATACAGTGCTTTTGCTGCAACAAATTTCTCTCACGAAGTACAAACAGTTCTGCTTCTGAAAGGATGAGCTGCAACTGCTCACCGGAAGAGCAAAAACAACCAAGGACGTATACACGTATGCACCATCTAAGGATAGGTTGTTTCGTTACCTTCTCCGAAGGTGTAATGAAATACTACTACATATGCACTTGGCTTGGCTTCCATTTTATATGTACATCATAGCTAGAGTTCCTTTTCATTTTCTATTGTTTTGTCAAACCGTGCCGAGTATCCCTTTTGACCCAAGATTGCACCTGATATCGGAAGATTACAGGGCACGCGAAGTATCTGCACACTCGATTTAATCGAGTTCACAAGTATCTTGCTTGGAGCGAGTCCTGGACCATCTGGCAACCTGGCCGTCCCATGATGAACTGACAAGCATTGGATCGGACGGATGCCAGCTGCAGTCTCGAACTGCCAAATGATGATGTCCTTGCAGTTTGGCAACTTGCGACCCACTTACCTGAACATGGGAACAAGGATAATAAAATATGTTGGAAGAGCCTTTGCAAATCATGAAAAGTAAAATGAACTAGTAGTTCAATTTCTCATAAGTGAAAGGAGCAAAAGTGGATTGTTTGGTCTGCATTTGGTTGTGACTATTCATGTATGGTCGCACGGCCATGGCACCTCACTGAAAGATATATGTTAATCCAAGAGTGGCTAAAAGCTAATCCCTCTGTATCAAAATGTAAGACGTTTTTTTGACACTAAAATAGTGTCAACAAACGTCTTATATTTTGATACGGAGGGAGTACCTAGGTGTGAAGTGTCACATTTCAAATTCAAGAGGCATGTCTACACCATGTGCCTATGTATGAGATCCATACACGCACTCACGTAGTAATGTTGTCATATGGCATTCTGGTTGTAGAACAATAAAAAATTGCCACTGGATTAACATGAAAAAGTTGAATTTTGTTTGAACAGGAAAGAGAACAAGTAAAAGGAAATGCATCCAAGAAATTGTACTTCAAGTATGTTATCCATCACTTTTTACAGCCGTAGACTGTGTGCAATGAATGGTACTTCAAGTATCTTCTCCATCACTTTTTACAGCCGTAGAATGTGTGCAATCAACCTTCTAAAATTTTGATTAAGAAAATGGACATAAAAGCGTCCAGATTTGTTACATGAAATTAGCCTAAATTTCTCATCAAGAGTAGTTTCACGTCATTATGTTTAAAGAAATTGTAACATATATTTAGAGAAGAAAGTATACAGGAGATCGTGTTGATGACAAGAACAAAAGAACTTGAATGGGCTGCCATGCATGTTGAATAGAGACGTACCACATCATAGATGCAGACACTAGCATCATAAGATCCTGTATATATGTATTTCTGTCCTGTGCTGTACGAAGCACAGGGTATTAGGCCATTAGCACATATCCACTACATATAATCTGAAAAAAAATGATGCCAAGTTCCCGAGCAGTCACAGTATGTACCTATATGTGGGAGAAAAATAGCAACGAATCAATGTACGGAGAACTGAATGGCCCCGGTATGTAGCTACTGACTGGTCATGTGGATGCTTTTGTTGCTTGTACTGTTGTGGATATCTTGAATATCTGTAGTCCCAGGCAGGGACTCTGTTTTCGGAACTGTATCAAACAATAGGATCAGTATAGCTCTGCAGTAAGTCAATATGTCCAAATCCGAACAACAAAAAAGTGGACTAAGCAGACTGCCTGTTGCTTAAGACATACCCATCAGCATTGGATGTCATTTTCCGGATGTCCCACATCTTAATAGCTTGATCTTTTCCATTTGATATGAAACATCGACCATCTCCACGGCTGTCAATATGAGTAATGCCATGCAGATGTCCAGTCAAAACCCCAGCCGCTTCCCCTGTGGACAAACAACGTCTGTCCCAGACCTGAAGACAGGCTACCAGGATCACATACTACAAAGTTTCTAAAATGAAAAGAAGTTAAGAATAAATTTTTATTCGTGTTCCAGAGGAAACCTCAAACTTAGCTAACACAAAGGTTGGCACCTAATGCAAAACCACATAGGAATTCTTGACAAATGAATTATAGGTGCTTGTCCTGTTGTCCACTACTAAAATATAAACATATATGATGCCTAGGGTAAAAGGCATGTAGTAATCTCTAATTGATGATTTACTAGGTACTTGCTTCTCCGGTACTCAAGGTAACAAAAAGAATGGTGCAACCATTTTCAAACTACACGTTTGGTAGCTCAATAACAGGATTGTATCGATGCGATACAGGCAATCCCCTAAGAAATATAAACAAAATTCCCAGAAAGATAAGAAAAATAAATAAATGAATGCTTAACTAATGCTATTGCAACATCAGAACTAGTAAGAATTCAATTTGATTACTTCTTTATTTGAGAATTAAGAATCAGGGCAGCGGTACTGTGAAAAACGGTAGGTAGGCAATAATACTGGAGTAGAGTAACAAAAAATATAAGTTAGGATAATGACGTCCAACATGTTCTGTTGAACCATCTCATTTTATTTATGCACTCGCCAAAGCATATTTCCAGGTATAAGAAAAGGCCGTGAAAAAATGCTAAGGAATATTAGCCGGCACATCATCAGCTTCATGGCATGTAATCTTTTATTTCTTTATTTTTTTAGAAATCATGACAAGTGATCTGCTACTCTACTGGAAACAAAAATATCCAAGCATGTACAGTCATTCAGCAATATGGAGGGTTGCAACATAAAAAGCCTTCACACTTTATATGTTCAGATACGATCAGGAAATATGAGAATAGCAATTCAGCCAAATACGTTAATACAGAAGAAATTACATAATGTTGCCAGGAAAAAGCAATCACGTAAAAAAAAAAATTAGTAAGCTACCTTGCACAAGTTATCATCGCTTCCAGAATAAAGTAGGTTACCAGATTCATCAGCAAATGCTACTGTGTTGACATCAGACTGAAATGTAAAAAGAAAATCAATTACACTATCAACTAACATATCAAATATTTATTACACAAAGATTTCTGAGATGCAAACAATCCATAAAGGAAACAAGCAAGGATTCAATTGCATTGCTGCTATGATAATCTATATGCATCTCAAACTGTGTTCAATCTAAACTGCCAAAACGTCTTATATTTAGAAACAGAGGTAATATTAAGTTTCCAGGCTAGCTAAAATTTCCTATACATGCCTAGTTTATTTTTCGAACAAGTATTAGGAGAGTTTGTTTTTCAGAACAAAGAGCAAAACAGAGTGTGCCTGTGCCCAACAAACCAGTAGAGCAAGATGTTAAGGCTGCAAATTTTCATCTGCTCCTGATAATCCAACATGATACTTCCAAAATATATACTGTTGCCACTGGATTGCAAAAAAAAAGGAAGATTTTATCAAGTCATTATTAAAAATCCAAGGATAAATTCCCTGACTGGAGCAGAGAACTTCCTAGCTTTTTATACATGAATCATAGTAAAAAAGAATAATCAATCAGTTGACTTAGCCAAGTCAGTTTGGTATCCAAGCATAGTTTCTAGAACAAAATTTGTGAGCACACAGGTGTTGCATTTAAAAGAGCAATGCCAATGGTTTAGTTGTACGTTCTTTTAAGTTGGTAGGTAAAACCTCTTTAATAAAAAAAATGGTAACAAAATATCGTCAGAGACACATTGAAGGTACATAGTACGCTTGGTTAGGTGCAGCGACATGTCCTGTCGAAAATTGGCCAAACCATGGCGGACCCATATAAAAAGGTCAGAGATTAAATTGATGTCGGCTGATGGCTGCCAAATTTTGCAGCCCCGACAAGGAGTGCCATTTACACCTGAGAAATCAACCAAATGAGAGTTTCCACACCTTCTGCCCACCAAATATTTTTTATTAATACCATTATCCATCTTCAAAATCACCATATCATTTTTCTTTAGAGTTTAGATCAATTTTCGGGGTATAACTACCTCAGTTGTCACCCATGCCCACTTCATGGGAAATAAAAAAGAAATCATATCTGGACAAAGTATGGATGAAGTTACTTGGCTGGTAAGATAGCACAACCAACTTAAGATCATTGGACTACTAATCACTTCCAGTGAGATAAGAAACCCAAAAAATGTGATCAGGCAAAGATGAAAGAAGATACAACCCAAGAGAAAATATAACATCATACTGTATGGGCAGGCAAACGCAATGTCACTTTGTTGGCCTGAAGGTCATAGACATATATTGAATCATCATTACTGCCAGCAACAAGCTCCCGCCCATCAGTGGAAAATTTAACAGAAAAGAGTCCAAATGAATATCTAACATCTTCATGCTCTGAAAAATCTAATCCATCATGGATGTCCTGCAGAAAGACGTAAGCGGCATTAATAGTTTAACAGAAAAGTATTTGAAGTGCATATCAAGCATCTTTGTGCAGAGAACAATCCAATGCATGTGGATGTGCTACAGGACGATTAAGTAAATATTAAATCAGCAGTGGGCCTGTTGAATCACAAAGTAAACTTAAAATGCCTGAAGTCATAAAGTAGTATATTTCCATAGTACTGAAGATATCAAAAAATTATAACCATAAAATAGGACAAGGGTGGCACTATCTCAACAGAGAAAAAATGCCATTTTTCCTGCAGAAGGGCAAATCTTGATGAGAACTCACAGTGACATTAGCATATGATTCTCTTGAAGCAGTACCAACATTGACAATATGGATAATGGGTGCCAGACTAGAGTAGACCTGCAGATTGATACGTCATAAGAAAGTTCACAAATCCAACTTTGCATGCAGAAAAGGAAGATAAAGGGAACAGGTAACCGATGAAGTTAGGCTACACAATAATACCATACAGATAGAAAGAACTAACTATCCATTTTTCCAATATGTTCCAATTTAGCACTGGTAACCAGAAAGATCAGATTCGAACTAAAGCTACTGGAGTTATCTTATCAACCTATTGACAATAGCTCAGATGAAACATCAAGTGCTGTTTTCCAACCCTCACAATGTTTCCACTACTAGTACAGTAAGAACTAAAAGCACACCCGCACTAGCCTTGTTCCCCAAATCAGATACCTTATAAACTTCAGTTCATCCTCTTCGGTTCAAGGCAATTGCATGTCATGCATGCATTTCCTCTCAATAAGAATAATGAAAGAGATTGACTGCATGAATCGATAAAAGTTGTACTAGAGAACTACACGTTTCCAAAACTGAGCCCATGCATATAGAGTTAGGGGGAAATTAAGATGAACTGAAAGATAAGACAAAGATCTTACTAGTTAAGTTTTAGTTAACTTACAAGGAACCTTTGATCAGGTGATAACGCTGCATCACTAATTGTCCATCTCAAACTTCTAGCATGAATGTCCTTGTGTATTTCCCAACCTTTATCGACATCATATATTCTTATGTGGCTTCCCTGATAATGAAAACAAAAGGACGATTAGGACATCGTAAAATTTCAGGAAATTTTACCTGTGCTTATAGAGCTTAGTAAAACCTCTACTATTGCATTAGAGCATAGCATACCTGAAAACCAGCAACAAAAAGAGAACCATCGGCAGAAAACTGTGAAACATAAGCTCGTGAATCCATTGTATCCACCGTTTCAGGACCATCCACTGGAAGATAATGACCAAGAACGAATGCACGATCAACCGGAGAGAACTTTCCATTTCCTGAAGAATTAACTTCCCTTCCACGTAACAACCTAGTCACTGAGACTCTATCCATGGACTTGCGGATGCTTTCACTAGGTCCTGATCTTAGTCGAGTCATATGGAAAATATCATTGTGTAACTTTGAGAAATCATTATTCACTTCGACTGAACTAGATCCATCACTATTCAGCCCTTCAGGCTCACTGTATCCCTCATGTAGCCTACTCATGCCATAACCCATCCTTTCAACTGCTATATGTATGTCAATTCTCCTTCCGAATGCTCATTGATATGTAGCTCCAAAGCTTGCTTCTGGAGACTGAAGAAGTTCCAAAAAAAAAATGATGTGAGCGGGCGAGTAGGTAAAAGCATACACTGATAAGAGTTATATATGCTTATGGATGCAAGATTCGTATACACTGGTAAAAGCATACACTGGCGGCGGCTTAGCACACAAACACTGGCGGTGACAAGAGCGAGATATGTTTACCAATGATTATGGAATGTGCTACGAGTAACTGAAAATAACAACCCAACCCAAAGAGCACGTGCTTTCTCCCTACAATAGTTCAATTGTTCCCTTTTTAAGAAAGGAGGTACTTAACTGTCAAACAGATCTAATTAAGTTTACAAACAGCTCAGCTCGGCATTACACAGCTTGGAAGGATCGGTTTAGCAATGTCCTATGAAGGAGATATTCAGAGCTAGAAGTTGTAGCCAAAGCAACTGAGCGTGATACCATGAGTCTTATCACATAACTTATTCTGCGCGTACATGTTCTCTGCTTGGTCGAAGTTATGATCAGATAGTAAGCAAGAACAAACAATGAATCTTGCATCCGTACTACTCCCTCCGTTCCAAAATAGATGACTCAACTTTGTACTAACTTTATACTAAAGTTAGTATTAAAGTTAGTACAAAGTTGAGCCATCTATTTTGGAACGGAGGGAGTATTTCCCAATTTCGATAGTGCAAAATCAGCACACTTGAACATAAGCTCATCAGTCAAGCACTTGCGCTAAAGAAAAGCGTTGAAGCCGTCAGACCAAAATACTACTCTAAAAAAAACTGCACGTTTCTTCAGCTAAGCGTACAACAGATTCAGGAGAAGCACATGACGCCACAACAAGACACCAACAGGCAGCAGCTATTGGAGATGCTCTAATAAGCCGGCAACATCGCACAAACACTGGCGGCGGCTTAGCATATATAGCAGGAGCGGTGGCTGCTGACCTACTACCGATCCTCGTCGCGCGCTTCTCCCGCAGCGCAACCTCATCTCCTAATTCCTAAGCAACAAGAACACGGACAGAAACGACAGAGGAACTCGATGGACGGGGCTAACCGAGCAGGGACGGAGAGGGACTGGTTTGACGGGGAGGAGGATGCCGCAGAATCGAATCGAACCGGAGCGGAGCGGAATCGAGCTAGCTCGCGGTCGTTGCTCACTGGGCGCCGCTTGGGAGTTGGGGCCTGCTCTTCTCCTCCTCCGTCGTGCTTGGCAGCGAGCAGATTTTTTGCCACCCGTTTTCTCGGAGAGGGTCCCACTAGCTGACATTTTTTTTGGCTGACAACCACCGCTTGCCAACCGCCGACCCATTTCAGCCTTCACGAACGGGCCGGTCGGTGACCCTACGACTCGGGCTGCGTTGCTGGCCCGTGGGTCGCATTGGGCACGGCTCATCTCTCGTTGCTCCATGTCCAGTTTGAGGCAACAAGTGACATTCTTCAAGCTTCGCGGGGACATCCGAGCCAGATCTGGAGATCTTTAATTAAAGGCTGTGATGTGTTGAAACAGGGTCTGATCCGACAGATTGGTAACGGTGCAACTACCAATATATGGAGGAATAACTGGCTTCTGAGAAACGAGATGTTGCGACCTTATGGATGCATCTCTGGTAATCCACCGCAACTTGTTTCAGAATTGTTAGATCCATCCTCGGCCAGTTGGAAAGCAAAGGGTGAATGAGGTCTTTATGCCAATGGACGCAGTGGTCATATTGAGTATCCCTCTTTGCACACACAATATAGATGACTTCTGGTGCTGAAACTTCGAGAGTAAGGGCGTCTTTACAGTTAAGTCTGCGTACAGAATGTTATCTGAAACAAAGCAGCGCCGTGAGGCTTGGCTTGAGGGGGCTCCAGAAACTTCAACACTACAATCAGAGGAAGGGATGTGGAAGAAGCAGTGAAAAACGGACGTACCAGCCAAAGTTCGGATGTTTCTATGGCGTCTGTCAAAACACTCCCTACCCACGGAGGATGTGCATGCCCATCGTCACATGTCGGTCTCTACCAGATGTGGGTTGTGTGGAATGCCGGACTCGTGGAAACATTCACTGATGCAATGCACAATGTCCAGGTGCATATGGGTTTTGGTGGACGAAGATCTTGCACATAAAATGATGTCTGTGACCGAACAGCAAGCGAATCAGTGGCTATTTTCGCTCATTGAGACATTAACCCGTGACCACTTTGCCCTAATCTCTATCACACTATGGTCAATATGGTATGCGAGACGCAAGGCGATACACGAAGGAATCTTCCAGAGTCCCCAAGCAGTTCAGAACTTCATTACCAGGTACTGTGAGGAGCTTAAAATGCTTCAGCCTACTCGTGCACAGCCGGTCGCACGCATGGGCATAGCAGTTCCTCGTCGGCCCAAGGCACCACCGTTGGGTTTTGCAAAAATACATGTTGATGCAGCAGTCAGGCCAGGGAGAGGCGGTTCAGCCGCTGCGGTGTGCCGTGATTCAAGTGGAAATAATCTTGGGAGCTCAGCTCTTGTTTTGGAGGGAGTGGATGACCCAGCGTCATTGGAAGCGTTGGCTTGCAGAGAAGCAATATGTCTTGTAGAGGATCTTCTCATAAACAACTTCATAGTTGCATCTGATTGTAAGCAAGTTGTTGCTGACATCAACTCGGGAAGCAGAGGAAAGTATGGAGCCATTGTGTCTGAAATCAATCTTAGGTCTACTCTTTTTCAATGTTATTTTTCTTTTGAGTGTCGTGCTGTTAATTATGAAGCACATAGTCTAGCCAAATACTCTCTTAGAAGGGGTCCGGGGCGCCACGTGTGGCTTGGCGATCCCCATGACCGGTCTTGTATCCCACTCTCAGTGGACTTTGAGTAATAAAATTTGGCTTTACCCCTAAAAAAATGTCCAGTTTGAGGCGTTTCATATTTTGCCTCAAAAAAAGAAAAAGAAAACGGTGTTTCCTATTTGGGAAACATTTGTGCCGGGTGCGCTGGCCGAAGATTGGGCCGGTCGCACACGAGCCGCATGATCGATGAGGAATTGTGTGTACTAAACGCTCCCCGCTGCTTACCTTATCCTCTCATGCGTCCCCTCGCTCTTCTTCCTCACGAGAAAAAGCCCCTGCCCATCTAATTCCTCTCTCAAGCTTCTCTGTCTCGCGTGACCCTGCCATGGCGGCCGACGGCGAGCTCCTGCGGCGACAGGCGACATATGCTTGCGAGCGCAGCCGTCCAAGCCTCCTTTGCCGCCGTGAGCTGCGATGACGATGGCGGCTTGCTGGAACCACGACCATGGCGAGCTGTGACGGCCACTGCACGGCGAGATGCAACGGCGATGCTCACGGCCGCGTGATCCTGGGACTACTGGCGCCAGAAGCTGCAACCTCGTCGTGGGGAGCTACAACAGCCTACGCCGAGAGCTGCAACCTCCTGTCGACGGAGAATTAGGGCTCGTCAGCCACCATGACCACCATCAACTAGATCGGGATCACGCCAAGGCGTGAGGGTGCCGGTCCCAACGTTTTGATCAAACATGTAATACTAAATCAGTAGTAATACAAATTTAACATATGCATTCATAAAGGATAACATTTAGTTGTGATATGAGCTATGAGCGAGACATAGTTGTGCTCAATCTCGGCGTGAGACTATAAGGCAAAATCAGTTTCCCTGCTTCTCTTTGATTTTTGAAAGTAGATCAATCTATCTCTCTCTATATCCACATATATCTATAGTGGATGCTCAACAATGAGATTCTAAAAGTCAAGAAGTGTCACAGAAGCAACAATAAAAAGTAGCCATTCTTCTCACTTTTCCAGCAACGACACTTCTCAATGTTCCATAAGCTCAATACATGTCTCTACTGTCACCCGACATATGGTTCATAATCATATCTTGTTAGTTCACCCAACAAATAATAAATAAATAGAAGGTGAGGTATGTGCATAACTGAAAACCAAAAACGGTAACATTAATTGTAGGCATAGCCAAGAGTGCTTAACTTCTAATGGAATATTGTCTAATCCATAAACAAATGAACTTCTACCACATAAATCTAAAGGTAATCCGTTAGCCATGTCAAGTCAGAGAGAAGCAGCCCTTTATCCTAAAGGCACCAATGTGTTTATTTTTTATTTCTCATATGACAATGTCATTGCCTAAAGTACATTGCATTCCTAACATAGCATAAGCAAGGCTATAGTTAAAAAAAATCAGAGAATGTGTAATTGCTCAAGTACATTGCATCGTTGATGAACAGGAGAACATAGCTCTCAGATCCTTGAGAGACGCATCGTGAAAATCCTGTTCGTCGAAGTTATCATCAGCAGAAGCAACATTAAGTTATGAGAGTGAAGGAGAGGCAACTTCTTCATAGTCAATTATATCAGTCTTGACAGACTTTAAAGTGGTGAAATCCATTTCATAACCATGGTTGTACATATCACTTAGTACACAGGTCTTCTTGAATTTTGCAGGCCTTCTGACACTCAAATCTATTCTGCAAACAACGCAAGATAGTGTGGCTAAATGACAATCCCTTATTTGAGTAAAATCTATTCAGGGATGTAATAAAAGGATCCCCATAGACATAAAAAACAAGTTCTATAATCAAGTAAATGGTGCAGATAAGCATCATTATCTTAATTAGAAATGAAGTCATCTTTTAACGACAGAGACCCATATTATGATATTCATGAAAGCATCTTTTATAACTAAAGAAAATGTTTGAGGACATTGCAATTAGTTCATGCATTCTTCATAATAGAGCAGAAGAAGAAAAAAGGAGCTTAACGCAAGATTTAAAAACAGAGCATAAAAGTAAAATCTTGTAATAAACAACTCTGCTTCCAGTTGGGGAGATAGATGAAGAACATAGGACAGAATATTTGTATAGAGATGGACAAACATTGCAGCCTTTCACGAACAAAAGCCACACCCCTATGGTCGTAAAGAGGGAAAGCCTTGAAATTTGTTATCAATCTTCAACTACGGAACAACCAATAATCACGAATCCCTAAATAAAACCTAGCTTTGAGCTAAGAACCGCTACTCCAGCGTCTGTTGTCAGTCTATAACTCACTTACCGGCCTAGAATGCTAGGTTGCAAAAAATTACAAGAGTCCTAGCCATCGCAGATTCAACACAACCCATCCCGCAAAAAATAGATTCAACGCAACCCACACAGTTCTGCTACGGTTCATTTCATCAGCTCGAGATGCGGAAAAATAAACACAGATATAGATGCTGCAGGTACCTGCCTGAAGCCCCCACAGCCCTGGGTAAACAGAGGAAAAAGGCATGGGACGGTGGGTGTCGAATTCAAGGAGGGCGACCGCCCGCTCCGTTCGGGGAGGCGCCGACCTTGAGGAGGGAGGGACCAATGAAGGACAGAGGGAGTGGCGGCGGCGAACAGAGACCCCGACGTCAGAACAGGAAGCCTACTCTGCTTCTCGATTCTGGACATTGCCATGCTCGATCGGACTTCCTGCTACTGGCCACTTCGCCGGCCAGGCGGCACTGCTTCTCCGCACATTCAGGAGCGACTCAGTCGTTGCGTCGAGGCTGCTACACTCCTGCATCACCACCACAAATCACCATTGTCCTTCGGAGAGTAATCTTTAGAGCTGATGTCGACGAAATTTATAGCTCCACAGGATTTGTTCATTTCCCTCAACATGTTTACCTCTCAAAACACGAGTTAGTAAGAGCAAACTTTGCTGTTGCAGCTCACAGGATCACCATTAAGCATGTATTGTTTTATTTATCAACACTTCAATCTTCCCAGATAACCGAGTATGAAACTAATAAACCAAAATGAGAATTTGTACTAAAAGGTAACAGTACGCACAGTTTCATAATCAAGACCCTGATTGTCCTTTGGAGAGTAATCTTTAGAGCTGATGTCGACGAAATTTATAGGTCCATAGGATTTGTTTATTTCCCTCAACATGTTTACCTGTCAAAACACGAGTTAGTAAGAGCAAACTTAACTGTTGCAGCTCTCAGGATCACCAGTAAGCATGTACTGTTTTATTTACCAACACTATTAGTGAAGAAAATAAATTCAGAATTAAATGATTGATTGCGAATCAAAAAATTCATTAGTTACAAGATGGCGATGCGCATAGAGTTTGTAGCATGTCTAACCCATGTGACAGGGTCCTAAAGTATTACAGACTTAAGTTCATGGCGAGGAACTCTGGAGTAAAAACCAACTGCCTCCTAAGACACTCTTATGCTGATGAGAAATTCCAAGGAGACAAACAAAGAATGATATTTGTACATGATGATGACAGTAAAGTTTTACTGATGAACAAGAATTCATAGGAAATACCAATGTTGTTGGGACTAATTAAAATCAAAAAAGTTCACCCACATGATTAGATGGTTCAGAATCCAGGAAATAATGAGATTTATGTATCATAGCAAAACATTCTTTATAGTTGATTGAGCATCAAATGATCTAAATTGGAAAAGGGATTCAATACAATGGTATGGGAAAAGAATGATAGAAACAACATATCTCAATGGACAGTTGTGAATTGCCCTGGATATGAAATACACACAGGATATTCTATTTCTGTAACTAAGCCAAGGCAAAATCAGCTTGCAGACTCAGCACCATTTACCAGCATCACCAAACATTAGGTCATTCTCATGAAGTCATATGGCCTATCACAGTCATCAATTCCAACATCAGTTATAGCAGTGGTTGAACATGTACAAATATGCGTCCTTATTAAGCTACTTCATAGGTTCGGGCGCACTCTAAACTTTCAATTGCTGAATATAATAAGCAAGTCCCAGAAACCACGGATGATGTAATGCACCTCATGCAGGGCACCTCACGCATATAGACATTAATGTAGTGTCACTTATCAATATTGATAATTTATATAACTACAACTATTATTATCACAAGTAATAGCATTTCTAATCTAAATACAAATGATAAGCAGGCTAAAAGATAATTTTCCGTCTAATTTTCCTGATGCGAAGAAAAACACGAACATGAGCAACCAACCTGAACCGGACTAAACTGCAAGCTGCAACAACCATCAACCAGTCTTTTTGCACAACACCACTGGAAATCACATATGATATTATAAGAATATGATGTATGTAACTATCAGATATTATGGACCGTCGGAGATAGTTGTTATCTCACAACACCAGAGACAAAGACCTTGCTGTCAGGACCCCGACTCAATGCCACATCGATCTAGCATGTAACACCTCATATCACTTTGCGGCCTCACGCACGGTATTCCCACGGGTGTCACCTTACCTTTGCCCGGGACCGTTTGCGCCTTTTGGCACACGTATATGACAGTGTCGCTAGCATCCACATGATAAGGAGCCCGGGCTGACATGGCTAGTCGTAAACCCAAAGTGGCACAGACTTACAGGGACAGGCATCCATGACCCAGCATCGAACGTGTCGGTCATCAGCGAGTGAATCCAGGCTGTAGCACTGGGCTAGCAGGACTCCGGTAAACCGGGCTGTAGCGGGCTAACAGGACTCCGGTATTCATCGCGTGACATTTCCCCGAAGGGACAGACACAGGAACGAAGAAGGACACATGCCGGCCAGCCTAAGTGTTCCGGAGCAGTAGCAAGCTACCATGACTCGGTGGAAACACTAGGAGACATTTCCCCGTAAGAGAGGCTACTAAAGATAAACAAATAGATGGTCAGATCCCACACATACCAAGCATTTCAATAACATACACACAATATGCTTGATATGTGCAAATACAACATGGCATCACAACATGACTCTACGACTCAAGTAATTTATCAATAGGCTCCGAGGAGCGAGATATTACAAACAGGGGTCTCACGACCCAACATTCAGAGCATACAAATCAAAGCACAAGCGGAAGCTATCATGTCTGAGTACAGACAACTAAAAATGAAAAAGGCTGACAAGCCTGACTATCTACCAGATCCTGTCGAGGGCACAAGATCGTAGCTGAGGTAACAAGCTAAACGTCGAAGTCCACGCGAAACTACTAGTGAGACCGAAGTCTCTCTGCAAAAACATAAAATAGGCAAACGTGAGTACAAATGTACCCAGCAAGACTTACATCAGAACTAACTACATATGCATCATTATCAACAAAGGGGTGGTGGGGTTTAACTGCAGCAAGCCAGCTTTGACTCGGTGGCTATCCTAAACTACGACTGCAAGCGACTCTTTTGAGGTGGCGCACACGAGTCCACATATTCACCATATCAATACACCACTATGGATCCGCTCCCGTCTCCCTACGAGAACGCCATCCATAGCACTCACGCTTATCTTGCATATTTTAGAGTATCCATTTTCACTTGTCTACGAACTGATATAAGCAATCCAGAAGTCCTTTTCCGCGGACACGGCTATTCGAATAGATGATGTTAACCCTGCAGGGGTGTACTTCTTCACACACGCTCTCACCACTTACCGCCGTTTACACGACATGTACTCGGCAACCTTCAAGCGGAAGCCCAACGTGGGTGTCGGCCACGGCCTGCCTAAACACTCGAGTCTCTAGTCCAGGTTTATCGCCTATTCGGGTTCCATCCATGAGGAGATCCGGCCGGAGTTTCGCTCACAGCCCCAAACGATGTGAACAGGGTTCCGTGACACCAAACGGGCGCCCGGTTTACCCGGCCACGTGCCTACCGCATCACAGCCCACCCCTACGGTCAGCGCTGCGCACGGCCTCCAGCATACTACAAACACCAGAAACTACTTGCAACTCCTGGACAGAGGACAAGGGTGATTAAGAAGCCGAGAGGGTCCATTGGTTTCGGGCCCAATGCGTGGTAGTAGCTGAATCATGGATCACAAACACAGAACTCAGTTCCTGAGGACGGCTGCAATGAGACAACCCACCATGTACTCCAGATGGCCTCTCACCGCTACCTTTACCAAATCGTGTTCACACACTTAGCTCACACACAGTAGGACATATTCACACACCTCTGATTCATCCCCGATGAATCAGACCTGACTCAACTCTAAGCAGTAGCAGGCATGACAAACAAGCATGAATGAGTAGGCACAACAGGGCTCAAACAACTCCTACTCATGCTAGTGGGTTTCATCTATTTACTGTGGTAATGACAGGTCATGCAAAGGATAAAGGGGTTCAGCTACCGCAGCAAGTAACAAATATGTCGTTGTTGTCCTAATGCAGTAAAAGAGAGCAGGAGCGAGAGAGTGGGATTTTATCGGAATGAACAAGGGGGTTTTGCTTGCCTGACACTTCTGAAGATAACATTGAGTCTTCATCAGTGTCAACGATCACATCATCGGTATCACGTCTATCGAGAGGGGACAAATACCGGCAACACAGAAGGGAACACAATCAATGCAATGCACAATATGATGCATGATCATGACATGGCAAAATGAATGTGTTTTGAGCTAATGCAACTAGCAACAGATTAAATGAAGTTGGTTTGAATACAAGATTCAAATTCAAACTCCATATGTGATTATTTAAATGCCCTTTATATGATTTGTGCTAAACAGCATCTATAAGTTGTTCTAACATGCATGAAAATGGTACAGATGGATTCCTTGAATTTTTCTGATAATTTTTCATATATAAATTATTTAATTTGGAGTTACGGTTGAATTACTATGAATTTTTGACGTTTTGAACATTTTCTGGAATTTCCTGAATATTTAGAATTAAAATAATTCCAGAAAATGATTTATGGCGTCAGCACCACGTCACTGTGACGTTAGCAGAGTCAACTGGGCTGGCTCGGGTCAAACCTGACGTGTGGGGACCACACGTCAGTGACACAGTTAACCAACCTAAGTTTAATTAGAGCCTGGGCCCGCATGTCAGTGTCAGCAGGGGGGGGTAATTAGTTTAACTAATTCGATTAGTGCTAATCCTAATTAGCTAACAGGGCTGGGCCCACCTGTCATTGAGTCAGGGGCGTCCAACTGGGGTCAAACTCGCCGGACTTGGTCCACGGCTCGTCGCCGGTGAAGCCCGAGACGGCGGAGGGGGTCGGAATTCCTCCTCCGGCGACCAAATGGCCGGCGGAGGGCAGCTACGTGACGCTGAAGATCCCGCGCGTCGAGTGGTGCGGTCAGTTATGCCGGGGGCGGCCTATATCGACGACGGCGAGCTCAAAGGCGGCGGCCGGAGTTCGGGCAACCGCGGAGATGGCGCTATAGGGCATGGCAGGGAGCACCCGTGGGTGTTTCGGGTTCGCAGGAGCGCGGTGAGCACGCTGGTGATGCTCGGGCGAGCGGCCGAGCTCACGAGCGCGGAGCTCGTTGACCATGGCGGCGGCGAGCCTCGGCGGAGGTGGGGAAGCTAGCTAGGGGAGGGGAACGACGGGGATTCCAGGGGGAAAATGGAGAGTGGCTCACGTAGGGACTAGCAGAGTCGACGACGAGGTCGGGGAAGTGCCGGAGCCCGCGAATCAACTGCGAAGTCACCGGCGGCCGGAGGTTGAAGATGAGGCCGGGGATGACGTTGCAGGGCTCCCCTGGTCGCATGCGTCAGTGTGTAGCTCCACGGCGTCGTGGTGGAGCTTTTCGCCGTGCTGGTTGGGCGGGTGGTGGCCTATGGCCACGGCTACAGCGGCGGCGTGCTCTCGGGGCTCACAGGGAAGAGAGGGGAAGAGGGAGCCAGAGGAGGGGGAGCAATCCAGAGGGAGAGGGAAAGTGAGAGGGGGGTCGGGGAGGCGCGTGGCGTCACCGGGGCGTCGAGGAGGAAGCAGGAGGTGGCCGGGGAAGCAGGAGGTGGCCGGGGCAGCGTCGGCGCCCGCCACGCACCTGTTCGTCCTCCTGGCTGAGGAGGAAGATGACAAGGGGGAGGAGGTGGGCTGGGCCGGCCAGATGGGCTGGCCAGCTGTTGGGCTGCGGGTGGGCTGCCAGGTAAGCTGAGGTAGGTTCTCTCTCTCTGCTTTTATTTATTGTTTTCTATTTTGTTCTGTTTTGTTTTGGTTTAGTAAAAATACTAAACCATTTTATAAAATCCTGAAAATAATTATGTGGCTAGAACTAAAATATACCAAACCACATAAAATGTTCCAGTAATTATTGGACATATATTATTTATATATAATATATATATCCAATGCAAATAGCTATTTATTTAATCCAAAGGCCCAAAATAATTAACTCTGAGATACCAAAAATATTGTTTTGAGTTCTACCTCTTTGCAATATTTTCAGAGACTAAGAGGAACATTTTCTTGGACTTCTTTGAGGAGATTTTAATGTTGATCATTTTTAGAAGGTTTCTGAGGCTTTAAAAATTCCTCAATTCAAATTTCATTTGAATTAAAACATGATGCTCACATGAGGTCTAGCCTAGTGCATAACAGGACCAGGGATGTGACAACTCACCCCCACTAAACAAAAATCTCGTCCCGAGATTCAAGCGTAGGGTAAGGTGAAGGGGGAACGCAACTAGTACAATCTTCACGATCCAGGTTGCACTTCATAGGAACGTTGATTCGATCACCATTATTGTCTTGAAGTCTTGCTCTGAGAAATCCTGCCAACATGACCTGGAGAGAAGGAGACTCTAGAAGGGTCGATCTCCTCGAAGATCGAACAACTCAGGATTAACTCACGGAATGAGACATAGAACCATCTCTCGGTTGAGACACGAGATACACATCAAGAGGGGTGGAAAGAAACGGATGACGAAGGTTCACTAGGTAGACAACAATTCCACACCTAAGAAGGTGGTAAACGATTGTCAACGTAGCGAGGAGTTGAGTTGCCATGATACCACGACGAAACATCCTGGAGTAGGGTGATTCGTAGATTATTACCTTAAGTGGCAAAAAGAATTACTTTTGATTCAGAGATCATTGAAACTCTTCATACCAGCCTAAGGCAATCCACAACGATCGTTTGGAGGGGGTCAGTAGAATGGCATACTCGGACTTGGATGATGTGGATTACCTTGTTGAAGACAACGCAATGGATGAATTTGCTTATCACCGGAAATGGAAGAGACCCATGGTAGAATGGTACATTGGCGGTGTAAACTGGGAACAAAATGCAAATGATGGGAATGATTCTAGTAACTGGGGAGAGGCTCAACAATAGAGAGTTATCCCACTATTGGAATGGTTATAGCATAACCGAGGAAACTGAGAGCGCTATACAGTTAATGCCGACGATCAAACCTAGCACTTGCGCGTGCTCTCAAGAACTTGAGCAATTCCATAATCATTAAGGTTTTACCAACATCCATGTCAAGGGTCCGGTAACACAACTTACTACCATGATGAATGGTGATGGAGGATGCAGATGCAAAGGAAGATAACACCTTCTCAGATTTCACCCTTGGCGGGGCCAAGGAAATAAAATCTGGATGATCGACCGAGAGACATTTAGCACTCTGCTTCTAATGTTCTCCTTGATGTGCTAGTGTAACCCATTCATAGATATGGTTTGATATCTAGAACATCAAGTAAAAGGTCGGACTTCGGGATCTCAGAAATCCATAGGGGCAACTAGGGAGTAAATCCTACGAAATCCCTATGGGGGGGGGGTGGCCAACTTCATCAATCAAGATATTATAATAACAGGTCTTCCGGCTGGGTGTGTTGGCCACGACATCCACTTTACCGGTTATCGCGCGACCAATATTATAATTCTTGGGAAATATTCCAACCATCATATCTGCCTGAGATTCAGATCTGGTTGGTGTCAGGATATTCCAGACTCATCGAGTCTAGGAAGAAAAACGGAAGTTTGCAACACGAATCGACGAGATGACGTTGCGAGATTCTCGGGGAATGAACTACGATAGCAAGCTCCAAAACATGAGCTGGTTCTGCTACACACATGTGAACACGCTGTCTCAGACAGGCATGACCACATAGTAGTCTTATAATAAAACACTACCGAGTTAAGGTGGGGAACCATCATCGATGATAGCGAAGTCTCCACGCGTGGAAGTCCAAAGAGTTCACCTTAGACAGACTCCTTATCTCCGAACAACTCAATCAGTGGCTTGGTGTGCTAGGGATACATATGGAATGAAGGTTGCAAGTCTCCAAACCACAGAATTCTTCGCACGTATGCATAATTGATTTGGGATGATTCCAAAGGGAGCAACATTGACTTTCTCGAATCCACGGCGGCAACTTGCATCAGATGCACATGTATAAGAGTAAGTCACTTCTTTCATCCGAACATATGCTTCATGAACGGAACACGAAGATAATGCATATATAAGTTTCCAACACTAGCTTAATGTTCAACAAAATTATGGACAAGATAAAAATGTTGCTCATGGACTCAACAACAATTCATCCAGGTTTCCATATAAGTGGAATTCCACAATTATGTGAACAAGGTGATAGCATTGGTCAGGCCCAAAAGATATAATGGTGTATGCTCAAAGAAACAACTACGAGTAAGACAACATTACGAATATCGTTGGTTCTGATTTGATTTGACGATAGCCCATACTCAAATCAAAGATGGGGTAGGACAATAGGTCCAACAACTGATCACAAGGACTAATTGATGAACATATCATCTTTCTTCAACACACACTACACAAGAATATTCCTTTGGAACGAACTAAGTTAGGCAAGCTTTTATCTTCCAACTCTCCAAGTTGTTGTCTAGCTTAACCAACTAGCTCCGGGATATCCAACACAGATTCTTGGAGAAAGGGTGGTTGACAAGAACCCGACTTGATCACGAGCTCAACATAGCAGTCAGGTGACAACCTGGTAATACTTCCGAGAAGATAATTGAAACATCACGAACCATCGGTATGTTACTAAGCTCGAGAACAATCTTACTTTTCAGGGCAAGACGATATGATCAAATAAGCAAGGATTGGCACTATCCTAACTCACTAATCGGAGAGTGCACCAGAAATAAGGACTAGGTAGCACAATCAACCTTAGGGTGACGATTCAATAATCAACACGCTAAGAATGAGGTTATCGTCCATTTAACTACCAAGCAATGGAGTTGCTAGCAGTATTGATTTCACACGCCATGATTCATTTGTCGGCATTCCGGTTACAATAACATGGAAACCGAGAAATTATCAATGATGATCAGAAGTATTACTGCGTCAAGAATTCATAAGATGGTGTGCAATTCCCATGATATTCCTGATATAAAGATGGTAATACTTCAAAGTAGAACAGACCAGAAGCTGGATTGGCATTTTGATCTGCGGAATACAATTGCTTTGACCCAATCCTAGATATGGATGAGATTCTGGAGTTTGTTTCTCCTATTCATTCTGAAATAGAATGGCTTGGCGGACCACAAGGGTAATAGGCATCGACGAACGAATGCACGCATACTCTTGACTATCAATTGATAGGCGAGGGTCGGAAACAACTAAGATGGGACAACTCAAAAGAACATATGATTTTCTGAGTTGTGGATGCATGGATTAGCATGTCGAACGAAGTTCAACATATTTCTTCCGGATAACCCATGCAGAAAGGTAGAACTGGCAGAGCCACAATATATAATGGAGAACTCATCAAGAATAATCCTGTTGTGATATTTCAGTTCAACGAGGAACTTCTGCCATAAGTAGTTCATGGTATTTGGAAGAAGAAGATACCACGGACTTCAAGGACTATCGCAAAGGTTACTAATATCCTAAAGGCACTAGCAATTACTATCAACATGAAGTAGGTAGAGTGAATCTCGGGTTCAAGAACCCAGGAACAGAATACCTATTACTAAGTAGCATCACGGGATGCTTTCGAGAATGATGGCCAGAATCATCACACTGGGAACACAAATCATGGTTAAATTACTAGGTGACTCCCTAGAACACCTAGGTTCATAATAATAACTCCAACATATATGTCGAGGTAAAAGAATACCTCAACTCAGCAATTAGTGTGATTAACCTGGCCCAAAGGAACATAAACACCAGAGGGAAAGGATTTGCAAGTGCATCAGATTGTTTAGAAACCTGGGATGACTCGGACAGCATAACGGCTGTAAATGCTCAAAATGATTTGAGACATCCTGCAAAATAGTGGCATGACCACTCAACATCACAATATCAAGGTTCTGAGATCAACTAACAACACACTGAAGTAGTAGGAACTGAACTGGGGCTTGAAACCAACAATCCTATAAGTCTATGGATTAGTAACACGTCATCCTGATAGATAGATGAGAAGACCTAGTTCTTAATCCCCGTAGAAGAGAAGAGGTTGACTCAGATCAGAAGGCCATGAGGTATAAGGAGTAAAACGAGCCTTACGTTCCCTTCCCCAATCAATTCCCTTACATAACTATAGTATTTCTAGACACAACTTCGACCAGTTTGGCTTGGTAATCCTACAGGCAGTCAAGCTCTGATACCAACGCTGTCAGGACCCCGACTCAATGCCACATCGATCTAGCATGTAACACCTCATATCACTTTGCGGCCTCACGCACGGTATTCCCACGGGTGTCGCCTTACCTTTGCCCGGGACCGTTTGCGCCTTTTGGCACACGTATATGACAGTGTCACTAGCATCCACATGATAAGGAGCCCGGGCTGACATGGCTAGTCGTAAACCCAAAGTGGCACAGACTTACAGGGACAGGCATCCATGACCCAGCATCGAACGTGTCGGTCATCAGCGAGTGAATCCAGGCTGTAGCACTGGGCTAGCAGGACTCCGGTAAACCGGGCTGTAGCGGGCTAACAGGACTCCGGTATTCATCGCGTGACATTTCCCCGAAGGGACAGACACAGGAACGAAGAAGGACACATGCCGGCCAGCCTAAGTGTTCCGGAGCAGTAGCAAGCTACCATGACTCGGTGGAAACACTAGGAGACATTTCCCCGTAAGAGAGGCTACTAAAGATAAACAACTAGATGGTCAGATCCCACACATACCAAGCATTTCAATAACATACACACAATATGCTTGATATGTGCAAATACAACATGGCATCACAACATGACTCTACGACTCAAGTAATTTATCAATAGGCTCCGAGGAGCGAGATATTACAAACAGGGGTCTCACGACCCAACATTCAGAGCATACAAATCAAAGCACAAGCGGAAGCTATCATGTCTGAGTACAGACAACTAAAAATGAAAAAGGCTGAGAAGCCTGACTATCTACCAGATCCTGTCGAGGGCACAAGATCGTAGCTGAGGTAACAAGCTAAACATCGAAGTCCACGCGAAACTACTAGTGAGACCGAAGTCTCTCTGCAAAAACATAAAATAGGCAAACGTGAGTACAAATGTACCCAGCAAGACTTACATCAGAACTAACTACATATGCATCATTATCAACAAAGGGGTGGTGGGGTTTAATTGCAGCAAGCCAGCTTTGACTCGGTGACTATCCTAAACTACGACTGCAAGCGACTCTTTTGAGGTGGCGCACACGAGTCCACATATTCACCATATCAATACACCACTATGGATCCGCTCCCGTCTCCCTACGAGAACGCCATCCATAGCACTCACGCTTATCTTGCGTATTTTAGAGTATCCATTTTCACTTGTCTACGAACTGATATAAGCAATCCAGAAGTCCTTTTCCGTGGACACGGCTATTCGAATAGATGATGTTAACCCTGCAGGGGTGTACTTCTTCACACACGCTCTCACCACTTACCGCCATTTACACGACATGTACTCGGCAACCTTCAAGCGGAAGCCCAACGTGGGTGTCGGCCACGGCCTGCCTAAACACTCGAGTCTCTAGTCCAGGTTTATCGCCTATTCGGGTTCCATCCATGAGGAGATCCGGCCGGAGTTTCGCTCACAGCCCCAAACGATGTGAACAGGGTTCCGTGACACCAAACGGGCACCCGGTTTACCCGGCCACGTGCCTACCGCATCACAGCCCACCCCTACGGTCAGCGCTGCGCACGGCCTCCAGCATACTACAAACACCAGAAACTACTTGCAACTCCTGGACAGAGGACAAGGGTGATTAAGAAGCCGAGAGGGTCCATTGGTTTCGGGCCCAATGCGTGGTAGTAGCTGAATCATGGATCACAAACACAGAACTCAGTTCCTGAGGACGGCTGCAATGAGACAACCCACCATGTACTCCTACATGGCCTCTCACCGCTACCTTTACCAAATCGTGTTCACACACTTAGCTCACA
>NC_041381.1:481981514-482003307 GCF_002162155.2 Triticum dicoccoides | reverse complement strand
GGGGGGGGGGGTAATTAGTTTAACTAATTCGATTAGTGCTAATCCTAATTAGCTAACAGGGCTGGGCCCACCTGTCATTGAGTCAGGGGCGTCCAACTGGGGTCAAACTCGCCGGACTTGGTCCACGGCTCGTCGCCGGTGAAGCCCGAGACGGTGGAGGGGGTCGGAATTCCTCCTCCGGCGACCAAATGGCCGGCGGAGGGCAGCTACGTGACGCTGAAGATCCCGCGCGTCGAGTGGTGCGGTCAGTTATGCCGGGGGCGGCCTATATCGACGGCGGCGAGCTCAAAGGCGGCGGCCGGAGTTCGGGCAACCGCGGAGATGGCGCTATAGGGCATGGCAGGGAGCACCCGTGGGTGTTTCGGGTTCGCAGGAGCGCGGTGAGCACGCTGGTGATGCTCGGGCGAGCGGCCGAGCTCACGAGCGCGGAGCTCGTTGACCATGGCGGCGGCGAGCCTCGGCGGAGGTGGGGAAGCTAGCTAGGGGAGGGGAACGACGGGGATTCCAGGGGGAAAATGGAGAGTGGCTCACGTAGGGACTAGCAGAGTCGACGACGAGGTCGGGGAAGTGCTGGAGCCCGCGAATCGACTGCGAAGTCACCAGCGGCCGGAGGTTGAAGATGAGGCCGGGGATGACGTTGCAGGGCTCCCCTGGTCGCATGCGTCAGTGTGTAGCTCCACGGCGTCGTGGTGGAGCTCTTCGCCGTGCTGGTTGGGCGGGTGGTGGCCTATGGCCACGGCTTCGGCGGCGGCGTGCTCTCGGGGCTCACAGGGAAGAGAGGGGAAGAGGGAGCCAGAGGAGGGGGAGCGGTCCAGAGGGAGAGGGAAAGTGAGAGGGGGGTCGGGGAGGCGCGTGGCGTCACCGGGGCGTCGAGGAGGAAGCAGGAGGTGGCCGGGGAAGCAGGAGGTGGCCGGGGCAGCGTCGGCGCCCGCCACGCACCTGTTCGTCCTCCTGGCTGAGGAGGAAGATGACAAGGGGGAGGAGGTGGGCTGGGCCGGCCAGATGGGCTGGCCAGCTGTTGGGCTGCGGGTGGGCTGCCAGGTAAGCTGAGGTAGGTTCTCTCTCTCTGCTTTTATTTATTGTTTTCTATTTTGTTCTGTTTTGTTTTGGTTTAGTAAAAATACTAAACCATTTTATAAAATCCTGAAAATAATTATGTGGCTAGAACTAAAATATACCAAACCACATAAAATGTTCCAGTAATTATTGGACATATATTATTTATATATAATATATATATCCAATGCAAATAGCTATTTATTTAATCCAAAGGCCCAAAATAATTAACTCTGAGATACCAAAAATATTGTTTTGAGTTCTACCTCTTTGCAATATTTTCAGAGACTAAGAGGAACATTTTCTTGGACTTCTTTGAGGAGATTTTAATGTTGATCATTTTTAGAAGGTTTCTGAGGCTTTAAAAATTCCTCAATTCAAATTTCATTTGAATTAAAACATGATGCTCACATGAGGTCTAGCCTAGTGCATAACAGGACCAGGGATGTGACACTTGCCCACCATCAACTGGACAAAACATGCAATTCGTCCTTGCCTTTCACCAGACCCTGATTACTAGCAGATCCACATGGGAGCTTGATAAGCAGGCATTCATCATGACCCTAATGAAGAGTCGTGTAATTTGCCGAGATATACCCAAAGCAATAGAAATATTATTTATATATCCCTTCACATAAGTACCAACATATATGGCAGAAGAATAGTAATCTCCCATAGCAGATTCACGAAACAACAATCAGGATCCAGGAAGTCCAAGGCAAGGCCACAAGAAGAAACCCAAGACATTTTTACAGCAACCTAGGCAGTCCTTCCAAATAGTACATGAATTAAAGAAGGAAATGAGCTTACCCAGTAGGAGCATGACTGGCACGACCGCCGGCAGCAGAGGCAAAGCACAGGTCCCTCGGCCACGAAAAAAATCGAGTACGACAAGTAACCTGCAGTGCAAAGCATGCGTCAAATATAAAGCTGCTACTACTACAGGGTGCCACCTAATTTTCTGCCACACACCAATATGAATATCAATCTGAAAAAGTAGACCCAGACCAGGCCAAGACACCAAATCCAGTATGAAGCTGAGGTGGCCGTAGAAGGCTCACACTAACCACCAAAAGCACCAAAGCATACCACAAGGCATCACCTATTTACTATATTACCTCAAGAATCTATATAGACCTAAGCTTCTCTCACTACAAAAAAAATACACTTCCGTGATGATACGTGTTTGTCATAGTAGGTCGCGTTTTTTGTCATGCATGTACATCCATGACAAATTTATGACAGAATCAAGATAGTCATACATGTGCTGTCGTAGAAGTGTTCCATGACATTACCAAAATTATCATCACGGAAGTGTCCACTTCCATGACGATAAATCGCGCGTCATAGAAGTGCTTTCGTCAAGGGTGACCGACACGTGGCATCCACCGTAACGGAACGCCGTTAAGCTATCGGGTCGGGTTTTGGATCCGATAACCCGTTAACAGCCCCAACCAATGGGGATTTTCCACGTGTAAAATCGTCATTGGCTAGAGGAAACACGTGTCGGCTCATTGTTGGGACAAATGGCATCCACTCATTGGACATAAGGCGCCTATGATACGTTGACACGTGGCCCGGCCCAACAGAGGCCCATTCCTGTGAAAAGTCCGGCCCGTTTGACTTGGTCAAAAGGTGACGGGCCGGCCCATGGAAAGCCTGTTAACGGCCTGTTCGCATATAACCCATTTACTGCCCGCTAACCCAAGGCCCGTTACGCCCTACCCGAATTAGGCCTAGTAGCGTCATCTGGGCCATCCAATATGATTCTAGCCCGTTTTCACTTCTGGCCCATGTATGGCCCATGACGTCTTTCGGCCCATATGAGGCCCTATGTAACTCTTGGCCTATTAACGACCCGTGGTGAAACTGGCCCGCAATGAACAGTGTATCACTTTAGACCCATTAACGGCTCGTGGTGAAACTGGCCTGTAATGAACAGTGTATCACTTTATACCCATTAATGACCCGTTATTCAGTTGGGCCGTTTCCAACGCATGTTATCTTTCGGCCTTCTCAGAACCCATTTATTCTTGGGCTCATTTCGAGCATTCGTTTACTTACGGCCCGTTACTGTAATTTTCTGCTTGTGGGCCAAATTCAGCCCGTGGTTACAGTCGGCCCGTTTGTGGTCCATTAATACATTGGGACGTTTTCATAGCGTCATCAAATACAACCTATTAACGATGGCCCGTTATGGTCGGCCCATGAACGGACGATTCCAACTCTAGCCCGTTTACGGCCATAATGCGGCCTGTTATTGGCCCATGTTTGGCCAATCGATCATACGGCCCGTATAAGGCCCATTGATGATAGGGCCCGTAGAAGGCCCATTGTTTCTACGGCCCGTAGAAGGCCCAATGTTTCTACGGCCCGTAGAAGGCCTACTGTTTCTACGGCCCGTAGAAGGCCCACTGTTTCTACGGCCCGTAGGAGGCCCAGTATCTCTACAATATATATTAGCCCATGGTTATTGTGGCCTAGTTTTAAAAAATAGGTTATTGCAGCCACTAGCAAACTACGGAAAAAGAACTGCACTGACTACAAGCAAACAAATAAACAAGACAACAAGGAAATAAATAAGCAAGCAACTTATGCTAGGCTATCATGGCTATTACACATATTACATCCACTGGGCATCAAAGTTCACCACCAGTGCAAATATAGGGAACACAGCAGCATATAAATGCCACAGCAAAACAAGTCCAGAACTGAAACCACTTCAGAAGAGTTCAAGAAACAATATCCTGGGTACCCATAATGCTGGAAAGATGCTTAGCAAGCTTATTAACTTTCTCTTGTTTGGCGCTTAAATCCTCCAGCGCTTGCTGTTGCACAAGAAAGTACGCATCTGAATTCTGCAGTGACTTCCTCAGTCCTTCGGCTTCTTGCCGTAGCACAGATGACTGATGCCTTTCAGCTTGTAGCTGAGACTAAAGAAGCCGAAGTGATTTAGGCAGCGAGTTCGAAGAGCATGTGCCAGCGGTACTGGCCAGTAACTCGAACACTACATCAACGCAGGACTGTGGGGTTTTCTCACTGTCTACAAGATCGTTTTTATCACCTTTCTTGGAGACCAATAGGGTTGTCTCACTATCTTGAACCTTATCTGCATTACTTTCTCTACCATTGCATAGTGGGGTGCTCTTCTCCAATATTCTGTTTGCATACTACAAGAGAAACAAGCAGACACATCACAGGTTTAGCTTGTAGTATACCAAACTCATTTTGGTAAACCTGTTCAGTTTTAAGGTGGACAGGATAACAACATGAAACAAACATATATCTATGTACTATGGTCACTGTATTGTCCATATCATTCTAGTTTATGTTCCCTAATCAAGATAGAGACACAGTTCAACTCATATATTTTTAAGACACAGCAGCATAGACAGAATATAAGTGTGAGAAACTACACAACATTGACAGCACTTGTAATGTGCATCACATGAGAACATAACTGTTTATACAACTTAAACTGAAATCAACATAGAGCAAGAAGTTAGAACAACAATCCAGTTAAAGAAATAGGTTTAAAACATACCTATTGCGCCATTGGAGTTTCAATTGGATCCTTCAAATTCGAAAGTAGTTGGTATGAGTAAATACAGTGATGCAACAGCAAAGGAGTATGGACCATAGCTACGGAATCTGACCTGAGAACAGTTGCTCTTCTGCTTTAAACGTGGAGTTTGGGTTAGCTGTGGTGGTCTTCGTGCTTTGGACACTGCAGTAGCTTTACAAACTGCTCGTGTGGGGGTACTCTCGGGTGGACATGGTGCTTTGTCAACTATAAGTGGGTTACTATCCGCTGGGGTTGCGGTTAGATGGGTTGTAGCTGGTTCTCTGCCCAACGGTGTAAGTGTGTAATCTGGAAGAGTCTCGATTATGTGTGATGGGGCTAGTTTGTGGGCCAGTACAACCATGGTTCTATCTGCATCGACGGGTAGCACTGTATTTTGTGAAGAACGGGTTTTTGCTCCCTTAGATACTGCCATCACCCCCTCCAATTCAAATGGCTGATAAACAAGAAAAGAAATTGAACGTACAGACATTGTATGATAGACAGATGTGGTAATTCACATATATGTTGTCTAACCAAACAGGACAGCATGACACAATTTCACATATATGATGCCTAACTAAACAAGATAGCATGACACAGTTTCAGATATATGATGGATAACTTAACAGGATATAATGGCATAATTCAACATATGATGAGTACCTAAACAGGATGACATGACAAAACTATATGATGTCTTTCTAAAATAGGTTGGGATGAAATAATTCACATACATGTTGTGTAAGTATACAGGATGGCATGATATAATTGACATAATTGATTCATATACTAAGCAGCTGGCACTCACATGTATGATCTCTAAACTAAGCAGATAGAATTCAATATTGTGCATATGATGTCTAAACTAAGCAATGCAAGACACCATATGCATCATATGAGAAATATAAACATTGCAACTTAGAGCATACACCTCAGGTGGGATATAGGATTGGTCATCTGTCTCTGAATCCTCCTCTGAGGAGCTCCCTGTAACCATCGAGATATATGCTTCAACAGGTACCATTGCCTGCTTTGAAGACCTTGTTTTCACTCTAGATTTTTCCATAACCGGCTCAAATGGCTGATACACATGAAGAGTAGTTCAATATACATAGATTGTCGACAAATGGAATACGTAATGAAAAAAAAGATGGCATGAGATAATTCACATATATGATGCCTGGCTCCATGGCGGTGCATAATTCACATATATGATAACTGGCTGAAAAACATGGCATTGCATAATTCACATATCTGATATAGAAAGCAATCAGGAGGCATTCACACAAAGCATGTCTAATCTAAGCAGATGGCATGGAAATGGAAGACACCATATGCATGATATGAGCAATATAACCCAGCCAAATTAGAGCATGCACCTCGAGGGGGGGGGATACGACTGGTCATCTCTCTCTGAATCCTCCTCTGAGGAGCTATCTGTAACCAGCAAGAAATCTGCATCGACAGGTAGCACCGATTGCTCAGAAGACCTTGTTTTCACTCTAGATTTTCCCATGACCGACTCAATTGGCTGATGCACAGGAAGAGTAGATGAATGTATAAACATTGCTGACAAATGCAACACATTATGGAAAAAATATGGCATGATACAATTCACATATACGATGACTGGCTAAACAGGATGGCATTGCATGATTCATGTATATGATGCCTGGCTAAAGAAGATGGCATTGCATAATTCCCATATACTCCCTTCGTTCCTAAATATTTGTCTTTTTAGAGATTTCAAATGGACTACCACATACGGATGTATATAGACATATTTTAGAGTGTAGATTCACTCATTTTGTTCCGTATGTAGTCACTTGTTGAAATCTCTAAAAAGACAAATATTTAGGAATGGTGGGAGTATGATATAAAAACCAAACAGGTGGCATTCTCACAAAGCAAATCTAAACTAAGCTGATGACATATAAGATGTATAATGTAAGCAATGCAAGATGCCATATGCATGATATGACCAACATCAGCATGCCAGGTTAGAGCAAACACCTCAGGTGGTAAACTGGCATTGTTGGCTCCTTCTGAATCTCCATCTAAACAGTTATCTTCCTCTGGAATACAATCTGGAAATGCAGGAGAGGGGGGGGGGGCACTTCGCCCACCATGGAGCAGCGTCTGCATGACATTATATTCGCACACAACGCTCTTCTCTTTTTCTCTACATGTTCAGTACGATTGTGTACAATATCTGACATGCATAATAAAAAAAAGTTAGATTTTGTAAGGCCTAAGGGGTGCATGCAAAAATCAAGACTGATGGTAGCAAACGAGTGGATGGATCCAAAACTAATGATAGCAGGTAGATTATAGCTTCAGTTTAAAATGATAGACAATGGATCATCTATCGTTTGTTGCCCACCCAACATGAACCACATAGAATACCCCAGATGAACCAGATAGTAGACAGATACTATTCGTTGCTGGCTCAATTTGAGACCCATGGGCAATTCAAAACTCAAGATTGAACGATAAAGTAGCAGGTAATAATAACCGATGTATAACATAAGCAAACATGAAAGACTGCGACCTCTCTTCCAGAACTGTCTAGTCCTCAGGTTCATCTGCTCAGTCAATGATAGTAATGCAGTTGGCGTGGCCGCCGGCAACGGGGAAGATGATCTGAGGCGGCGAAAGAAAGTCTGCAGGGGGGATCTCTGCTGCAGTGAACGCTTCTGTCGATGGTGCACCTCAGGTGGGGTGGATGACGGCACGGCAGGAGCAGGACATAACACACAGAGTTTTCTTTGACGCCAATCTGAAAATGAAATAAATCCGTAAGGGCTCCTTAGAATTGGAGGACTCTATAAACGTAGGGACAGGAAAAACACAGGAATATGATAGGAATGCACGTGCAAAATAGAGCATTTGGAAACATAGGATTTTAGTCAACCTGCGTGTTTGGCTCACATGAATTGGAAGAACAGAGGAATGGAGAAACAAAGTGATGCGACGAGTGTACAACCTCTTTGGCATAGCCTTGTGGACCTCAGCATCATTGGGTTGGATGTGGAGGATGGTGATGATGCTGGTGTGACTGTCGGAGGCGGGGAAGAAGATCCGAGGCCTCTAGAAACGACGCCGAGGGTACTGCTCCGCTGTGATGGACGGTTCCATTGTTGGAGCAGCTCCGCTAAGGTGTACGGCGACGGGGCTAAAGCATGACAAGACAGACAACTTTAATCTGAAGTGGGACCCTAATATGATCTGCAATAGATGATGTAAAATACATCACCAAAAAGTGCTAGATGTAAAACGCATCAGCTGCGCCACGGCCGCTCCGACAGATGCTGTAAGTACTGTTCACTCTGAACTTAACTGAAGAAAATGAACTTCACAGTCGAAACTGAATTTTACTGTCGAAACTGATTGAACTAGTAACAGAGCATTGCAATAGATGTTTAGGGCGTTCGAGCACTAGTAGCAGAGAAGCAGTGATCTAAATCAGAAGACGCTCGAGCAGGGAACGCACTAGCAGAGAGCAAGTCGTGCAGTAGCACCGCGAGCGAGTGCTAAAGCAGCAACTCCTGTAGCCGCCGGAGGTCGTGCAAGAGCAGCAGCAGCGCAAGCGAGAGCAAGAGTAGAGCAGCAACACGAACGAAAGCAGGAGCAGTGCAGCAGCGCGACCGACAGCAAGAACAGAGCCGTAGCGCGAGTGAGAGCCAGAGTAGGTGCAGCTAGTGCCGTTGTGGAAGTCGCCGCCGAGGAAGCAACGACATGGGGGAGAGACGTCGTGGATGATGTGGCCGGCGACGGCGCCGTCGATGGAGACGCCATGTCTGCTCGGTATCGAGCACCGGCAGCCCCGTGAGATCGAATAAAAGATAAAATACAGCAGTGAGTGCAGAACCTCCTTGGTGGCGCCGAGTTGGCCTCGGCTTCATCAGAGGAATTGGTGAGGGTGCTGTGGTTCCAGTGGGGCAGGTCAAGACGACACTATGGGGATTGCGGTGGCGTGATAGATGAGGCGAACGTCGGGGCAGCTCCTTGGAGGTGGAGGACGGGGCGGCTGATCCGGCGGGACGACGAGATCGACAACGGATCCTCATCCGGTGTGGTGGATGAGGGACGGCGAGCTGTTGTGATGGACGACGTAGTCGGGGAAGAGTCTCCGGCTGGGCGGTGGTCAGGAGGCCGACGGAGGAGCGTGGGGTTTCGCGGGTTTTGGCAGCCTCGGTGTACGAATGGGGGGGAGGGGGGGCTAAGGGGGAGGGGTAGCCTAGCTTAGGGACGCGCTTGTCCGAAATGTAGGGTAAGTTACCAGCGTACCCCCACCGGTTTTGACACCGCGACGTGGAGCTTCATTTCCGGCTGAGGGGTAGAAGGGGGATTTCGCGTGTCTGGGCTGCGGGAGTGATTTCGGATGAGGAGGGAGTTCTCGCCTGCGTCCAAATTTTGGGATACCAAGGCGCGGCGCGGGTTGAAGAAGCGGGAGTTTCAAAGCAGGTGAGACAAAAGATACTCGAGCTTGAAAATTTCGGGATAACAAGGTGCGGATTCCTTGTTCGACAGAACAAACTTAACGTGTAAAAAAAATCATACAAGACACAAGAGAGTCATGTCCCCTTTTACTATATTGCTATAGATGCCATTGAAAAATCTACAAGAAAAATGTAAAAAAAATCGGGAGAACATGATTGCCCTGCACAGTACCAAATCGATTCGCACTTCCCTCAACAACAACAAAAAACAAATCAATTCCCACCAAAGAAAGAGTAATGTCCCTTTTTATATGATTATAGATGCCATGATCTCGAATTTCAATTTTTGAATCCACGTTATGTTGAATTCGAATATATCATTAGGTGACTTCGCGGTTTCTAATTGATGTAGTCATACATTTTGATCTTCCATCATATATGAACATTTTACTCCACCATGTGAACATATATATTTTCGTCTACCATATGGACTAAATTTGAATCAATTTTCCTTATTTGAATACGATTGTTGTCAAGTTATACAATAATTTAAATATTATCTTGATAACAAAAAGACATGCATATAGCAGTAATCATATTTCACTATGAACTACATGTACCATACGCTCTCCAATTCAAATATCTGTATCCATTTTATGTTGAATTCAAATCATAGTACATTATTGGTCTAGGTAGCGAGATGTTCGGGATAATCCAAACCCTGTTTTCATACGTATAATTTTTGGCTGAATTGGGACAAGTTTTGGTATAAGCCCCTTGCAAAACCGGAGATTCTCTCAACAAGCCTCGTGGTTCCGAGAGGGAACGTGTCACCTTTGTGTGTGAAACGATATACGCTGCCTCCACCCCGATTTTATTTTCAGAGGCAACATAGAACTATATGATGCCCTGTTAAATTTTGGAATTATTTCGGGTTCATTTGGCCTTTTTATACATTAATTGAGTTTCTGGACTTTTAATGTGCATAATCTAAATATGAATTGCATGCACATGCTCCGGTGCACCAAAGTGGGTTGAAAAATCACATGTGTGTCCTTGGTTGAATTTCTAGGTCCCATGGAAGAAATGAGAATGAAATTCAAACATCTGGGCGTCATGACTCTGCCGAGAACATCGAGAAACTTAGATTTTAAATTCATGTAATGAAACTTGGCATGTTGTCATGTCATGGCACTAACATGTTGTGGTAAAAAATTGGGCCGATTTGGAAGCTCGTGGTTCTAAGAGGGAACGTGCCACCCCCCCGCCCTTGAGTTTCTTAACAAAGGCAACATAGAACTACATTAGTGCCATGTGAAATTTTGGAATTATTCCGGGTTTGTTTGTCATTTTTTATACATTAATTGAGTTTCTGGTCATTTAATGGCATAAGTCAAATTTGAACTACAAGCACATGCTCTCGTGCACCAAAGTTGGTTGAAAAATCGCATTTGTGTCCTCGGGTGAATTTCTAGGTCCCATGCAAGAAATGAGAATAAAATTAAAACATCTGGGCATCGTGGCTCGGCCGAGAACATTGAGAAACTTGGTTTTAAAATTCTTGTAAATCCAAAACACGTCTGAAAATCATGAAACTTGGTATGGATGTCATCTCATGGTACTACCATGTTATGGTAAAAAAATGGCCGAATAGGAACAAATTTTGGTATAAGCTTCTTGCAAACCGAAGCTTCTCTCAAGAAGGCTTGTGGTTCTGAGAGGGAACGTGTCACCTTTGAGCGCAAAACGATATACGTTGTCCCCCTTGAGTTTATTTACAAAGGCAACATAGAACTACATGAGTGCCCTGTTAAAATTTGGAATTATTCCGGCTTCATTTGGCCTTATTTACACATTAATTGAGTTTTTGGTCATTTAATGTGCATAATTCAAATTTGAACCACAAGCACGTGCTCGAGTGCACCAAAGTTGGTTGAAAATCACATTTGTGTCCTCGGGGGAATTTCTACTCCCATGCAAAAAATGAGAACAAGATTCAAACATCTGGGCATCTGGGCTCGGTCAAGAACATTGAGAAACTTGGTTTCAAAATCATGAAACTTGGCATGGTGTCATGTCATGGTAGTACCATGCCGTGGTAAATTTTTTTGGCCGAATAGGAACAAATTTTGGTATAAGCTTCTTGCAAATCGGAGCTTCTCTCAAGAAGGCTCGTGGTTCTGGGAGGGAACGTGTCACCTTTGTGTGCATAATTCAAATTTGAAGTACAAGCACATGTTCCAGTGCACCAAAGTTGGTTGAAAAATCACATGTGTGTCCTCGGGTAAATTTCTAGGTTCCATGCAAGAAATGGGAATGAAATTCAAAATTTTGGGCATCGTGGCTGGGTTGGAAACATTGAGAAACTTAGTTTTTTAATTCCTATAAATCCAAAACACGCATGAAAATAATGAAACTTGGCTTGGTGCCATGACATGGCACCAACATGCTGTGGTAAATTTGCAGTCCGATTTGCGAAGGCGCACACATTAACAATCAACAAAGTCATTTTGGAACAAGTGTTGTCATGTTACAATCGGAAACACAAGTATTATTGAAACCGTGGGCGTTCTACTTACTAGTACCATTTACGTGCCGCCACGCATCCCCATTTTTTATTAGCTAGGAGGCGCCGTGCAGGGTAGCTATTTGAGTACGAGAGGCGTGCGAGCAGACCCCTGCGCGTGCTTATCGGGAGGAGAGACCTTTGACCTCCATCTGCCATCCACCTCTCTCCCAAGGTCTCCACTAATGGCGCCCGAGCCTCTGTTTAATGGCGTGGCTATGTCTCACTCGACTGAGATTTAAGAGAGAAAAAAGAAAATCTGACAGCACGGATCTTGATGTAAGATCCGACGGACCTATATAGCATCTACTGCGACTTATAGCAAGACTGATGAATATATAAGGACGATTTTGTTTATCAAAGAAGGGCTTGCCCCTTCTGATTTTCATTACTGAAAACCACCACAATTCACAAGAAGTTCAGCACAACTCCAGCCTAACACGAAGGACTAAAAGTACCAGATTGAAATCACAACATCCCAAGAGGCCAACAAAGGCCAAACATCCGTGCTAGAACCCAACATTTCACAACCGACGACACAATCGACATCCTAAACCGATTATTACATCAAAAGAAACCAGGAAACTGAAGGAAGCCTAGCAGCAACTAGAAGAACAACAACGCCAGGGTCGCCACAGCAAGAGTTTTCTTCATTCCAGCCTCGCAACATTGATCTTCCATAGAAAGATAAGGACGATTAATTGTCTTACATAATTAGAAAGATAATTAAAAAAGCCACATGCGGCTACGCCCGAAATACACAAGGGAAAAAGAAGAAGGAAGACAAGGATCTGGCTCGCTGATCTCTACTTTCTTGATGCGTTGCTGCAGGCCGCGGGAACTAGTCTCCGCGGCGAGCGGCGATGAGCTCTTTCATATCCTCAAGACGTTGCTTGAGAACATCCACTGATTCCTCCACCAGCCTTTGGCGCTCGTTGCGGAGCATGTCATTCTCGTCCATAAGTTTCTTGACGATGACGCTGGTCCTCTTCAACAAGGCACTAGTCTCCTCCTGCTGGTCTGCACTTCGGACGATCTTCTCCCTCAGCAGGTCGCGCTCGGCCTGGAGCCTCTCATTGCCCTCCCTTAGTTGCCGGATGATGCCGGTAGCCTGTTCAAACGAGGCTTTCACGTTGTCCTGCAACCTTGCCAAGCCGGAGATCTGATCCATCTGGCTATGGACGATCGCATGCATGCACCTGTAACAGTCGTTGCCTGCCCGCGAGAAATTTTCCCAGGCCACCGCGGCGCGACGGGACATCTCTGCTGCATTCCTGGAGCGGCGGGACATCTTTGCTGCTTCCGTGGCGCAGCCGAACCAGTCTGCTGCATCGACGGCGCGGCGGGACCTCCGTGCTGCTTCAGCGGCGCGGCAGGACCTCTGTGCTGCTACTTTCGTGCGGTGGGACATGTCGGCTGCTCTCGCAGCGAGGCGGGACATATCTCGTGCTTCCGCTTCCATGCTCGCCTCTCCCTGGTAGCAACTCTCGACCCAGAACTCACGCTGGCCATGGCAGACGCAAGGGAAGGATGCTGAATGACTTGTTTGTTTTTGTGGATGAGGAGTTGAGGAGGAATGTGCAGTCATCTTGGCATACTAGTATTTATAACCGAGTACTAATACGCTCCTAAGTGGGAAACCGTTTAGGTTGTGATCGGTGTGAACAGGTTTGGGATTCAATATACTAGCGTGGTACTAATACGCTCCTAAGTGGGAAACCGTTTAGGTTGTGATCGGTGTGAACAGGTTTGCAATTCAATATAGCGTGGAGTAATTTGAAATGTGACGAGACGCAAGCTCAAAAACTTGTACTCTGAGTTTATTAGTACGTTATACAGGAAGAGACGAGGTGCACGCACGCACTCGTCCTCTTACACACGCGTCTGTTTTTTCTCAAAAAGGAGGATGATGACCCCCGGCCTCTGCATCTGGGAGTCACACACGCATCTGTAGCTACGAATTATAGTGTTCTCAACCATCCGATTGGCTCTATCATGGATGTACCTATATACTAAAACATGTCTAGATACATCTATATTTTGACAAATGGAAGGCATGTATTGTGGAACGGAGGGAATGCTTGTCATCAAAATGGATAAAAAGGGACGTGTCTAGAACTAAAATACGTCTACATACATCTCCTTTTATCCATTTTGATGACAAGCAGTACTCTTACCCAAAGGAACTTTATATCCAACAGACACAAAATATCCATTTGACTGTTGGAAATTACTGATCTGATGTCGAAGTAATTGCTGCAGCGCCACCAAAACCCACCATTTCTTAAGCTAAAGTAGACCAAGGTAATCCCTATATTAGCATATTACTAAGATAAACAGAAGGCACCGTCGAAACATTTAGGACGTGAGCTTGTCAATCTGAATGTGGAGGGACACAAGCTTAACCCCGGCCAACAGCTTGGGCGGAACTGTCAAGAAGGTCAGCTCCTGCACGTCGATGTCGCCGGGATCCTTGCTGCTTGTCACCTCCATTTCCACCTTGACGGCGTCGGTCGTGCCTTTGGGCTCCCCCAGCGGGCCGTTCACCCATAGCTTGGCCAAGTAGAGCGGCAGTGGGGACGCCCCCGCTCTGATGCAGACGACCGACACGGTGATAGGCACGCTGATGTCGAGCACGCCGCCGACCAAGAAAAACGCGCGGCGGTCCTCCTCCGCGAACAGCAAGAGCCGTGGCTCTGATAGTGGCACTTGCAGCTGGAGCACCTTGCCGTACTGGATCCTGTGCACGAGCATGGGATGCGCGGTGCTGATGTGGTGGTAGAGCGCCGGCAGACGGGCACGGGGCATTTGCAGGGCGCGAGCGGACACATGCTCTGGTGATTGACGAGCTTGTGGTAAGTGACATAGAGCCCACAGCCTTCGTGCGGGCACTCCACCCTCACCGACGAAAGGATGGAGTCCACCACCGTGTTCCGCACGTCGAAGCCACCGCCGCGCTCGCACTTCTGGCACTGCCGCTGGTTCCCGGGGCGCTCGACGCGATAGTCCGCGCAGGACAGGTGCCCTCCCTTGCACTGCAGAAATCAATCCAACATCACATCAATCAAGAAACCTGCACCTTGCTCAATCAGCCGAACGGACGAGGTGCATTCGAACCTCATACACTGGAGGCGTCAAGGGGCGGAGGCACAAGGGGCAGTGGAGCACGGTGAGGTCCATCGAGACCTTAGAGAGCTCCATCATCGGGTCCTGTTCCTGTTCGGTCTGCATGATCTCGCCCTCCTCGTGCACAACCATCCTTCAAGGTGCATTAAATCAACACATGCAAGTACTATCAAAAGAAGATTCACGGCATGCATGCATGCGTTGTAATTAATGCATCGGTAAACGCAAATTATTGAACTATATCAAGTGTAGTGCTTTGATGTGTCGCGTCAACTCGTACATCAACGAGAAGTTTGATTATCCTCTCCCTCGCGGACTTAACTGCACCTGCCTTTGGCTGTATGACAGGTTGGCCACACACCTGTCGGGCCCACCTGTCATACACGCAAAGACAGGAGCGTCCCTCCCTCGCCCATGAGCGTGGTGGCTGGCAAGACTAGGAGAAGCTTTCGCTACACGCTCTCCCTCCCGCACGCGATGGACATGCAGCAGTTCAATCAGTGCCAGATGGCCAGAAGCGTACTGTAGTACTCCTCCAGTGCAGTAGTACATCATCATTGTTCGACTTCCCGAAGAGGCAAAGATCCAAGCGCAGCCCGGACGCTCGTGTGACAGTTTCATGTGTAGAGTAGTCTAGATAGTGTGTACCGTGCCTGTAAGCTTAAAATCATTGGGGTTGGCTCCATGCTATGTGGCCGTCTCAAAGTTTTTTAAAATTAAAATAGTCTTCTGGCCCTACCTGTCACCCTGGTGATTGTAGTTTGCACGCTCATCTGGTCAAGACAGGAATATATATTTTAATTTGTTTTTTTTCAAAAAGGGGGGACTCCCCGGCCTCTGCATCAGAACGATGCATACGACCACATATATTTTAATTTGTGGTGGGTAAATGTTAGAGGTTGCAGCAAATATATTGTACACTGCAGGTCTTTCAGCCAAGTTTAGAGGCAAGCATGTGGGGCCAGTGCTATGATGTGTCGCGTCAACTCGTAGAACGAGGAGAAGCTTGATTTTACTACACGCCTTCTCCCTCGACCATGCGCGCGGTTGCTCGCAAACGAGGACAAGCTTTTGCTTCGTAGTAGTACTTCCACAACAAGCTATCCGTCCCGCTCGCGGTGGACGGACATGCAGCAGTGGATTTGACACTGTAGAAGCAGTAGTAGTAACATCATTGTTCGTCTTCTTGAAGAGGCAAAGAGCCAAGCACAAACCGAACGTTGCAGTTGTGAACATTGGAGCACGCATATAGCCAGGCTCTTGCATGAGACAAAATTGCTATGTGAGCCCACTATTGTACTAGTACGTACACCTACTTGCTAGTATAGCCCTGTAAACCAGAAAGGAGTATTTGCCCTTCTAGAGATTTCAACAAGTGACTAGACTACACTGAGACGGAGTACATATGGAGCAAAATGAGTGAATCTGCACCGTAAATAAATACGTATTAGTTCTATCGTTTTCCTCTCCGAGGTGCACAATATTGAGTATACTGACTAGTCTCTTTTTGACACGCATTTACGTTTTTTTGACATAGTACAGATGCAAGCGCTCATATACACACGCATACACTCACCCCTATGAACGCACACACACACGACACTATCATCTTGAAATTTACAAAGTCACCGTAGGCACCTCGTCGTCGACGGGTCCATAGGTGCTTGAATGCCAAGGAGGAAGAGGGTAGCGGTTCCCGAGACATTGAACGGTCAATGATGCATCCTCAATTACATGCAGAGGGAATTAATTGGAGAAGCAGACTAGAGCCAACACGATGTGAATGCAACAGAGTTTGGACTCTCATATAATAAAGGCGCCCCACCACTCCAATCCATCTACTCCCAAGTCTCTGCGCAACACTGCTCACTCCAATCCAAGACCAAGTGACCAGAAGCCACAATCACCTATGGAGGCGATGGACGCAAGCGGCAGTCGGTTGTGCCAAATCATCCAAGGCGCCGGCCTGCGGCCCCGCACCGTGCAGCGTTTCCAGATGGTGCTGGCGACCGCAGGCATCGTAGCCCTCGCCGATGCCGGCTTCGCCTCTCGCATGGACGACATGATGGTCAACTCCATCCGCAAGTTCACCGCCGTCAAGAAGCGCGCGGACGACCTTGCTGTACTGCTCCAGCCCGCGCGCCCAGGCTCCTCATTGCCTGCCACCCTCATTGGCCTACATGGTGACGAACTCTTTCAAGCCCTGGTGGCCCTGCAGGTGCCGGAGGTCGCGACGAAGAATGTGCACCTCGAGGCCGCGCTTGCCGCGCAACGCCTCGCCATGCAAGAAACCGTCGACCTGCACATCCACGTCTACGAGGAAATCGTCTACATAGGCCACTACAAGGCAAACGAGGACAGAAAGACGTTGGCCTTCTTCCAGCGGCTGGAATCTTTGGACGCCATTGTTCAGAAGCACGTCGACCTGGCCACGAAAGCCGCTGCTACTTAGGCGCCGTTCGGTGGGCTGGCGCCCTGAGTCGAGGAGGTGGACGTCGTCGATGGATGCATCTCTTCTTCTTGCCTCCTGTAACCAGCACTGCATCGCCTCGTGGCCTTAATGTTTTATCAGTATAGTACTCCCTCTGTTCCCAAATATAAGTCTTTCTAAAGATTCCAGCAAGTGACTACTACATACAGAGCAAAATGAGTGAATCTACACTCTAAACTATGTCTTCATACATCTGTATGATGTATTCCATTTGAAGTAGTATCTAAAAAGGCTTATATTTATGAACGGAGGCAGTATATGTCATTTTTGATTCCAGTCGTAACGTTTTCACTATGAGGTGGGGCCGCAGTTGAGCAAACCCACGCAACCCGCCGGGCATCGGCCGAGTTTAGAGAAAGTACAATAAGGTGATGTAGGCTGGCTGTAAGACATTAAATATTATATTCTTGCTTACTTGGAAGAGAGAGAAGAGGAGAGAGAAGAGAAGCGGGCTACTAGTTAACAGCCGGCTGCAGCACGTGCTCCTAGGTACTTTGTGAGAGAGTGGAATGGGCCATGTATCAACAAAGTAGTACATATTTATATCTAGCTATTGTACTTGTTGGCTATAAACTTGACTATATGTGACATGGCAACATCATATAGCCAGCAGCTGGCTATATTATTAACCATGCTCTTAGAGAGTAGAAGAGAGAAACGAGGGAGGAGGGCTAGCTGTAGCACGAACGCTGTTGTCAGATGGGACTCGTGTTTATAGAATAGGAGTACTGAGCACTTGTGCCTCTTTTTTTTGAGGAAAAAATTAGTCGTATGTCTAGTACCACTAGTTGGGTGCGTGCGACCTATAACTGTCATCACTTTAGGTCTACTTTTCGAACCGCGGCTACGCTTCACAGTACATATTTTTCACGCATTTATCCTCCTATATGTACTCCTAGGCTATTTCCACGTGCTCCCATTCGCCGACATGTGGGACATAGAGCATCTGGGTCGTAGTGCATGCATGACTCGGAGCATATGCCAGGGTACTTTAGACCTCACGAATTACATGCAAACCCCTCGCAGAAGAATAAATAAATCAATGAATTACTACATGAAACCAGATTATTTTCGTGGAAACCGGAGCACATTCATTAAATTTTGGACATAACATGTTTATAAAAAATGACCGGACCTAAACCAGTCTAAGGGCCTCTTTGATTTTCCCAAAAAAAGGGCCTCTTTGATTTTTCCCGAAAAAAGGGCCTCTTTGATTCGCAGGATACTGAAAACACAGGAATGGGGAAAGTATGATGGCGATGAACCGAAACAAGGAGAACTCTAACTCAGTTAGAGGTTAGAATTAGATTCTAACCCTGAACTAACTCTAAACCAAAGAGGTGTATGGATGGCAGGGTTAGATTGACAATAAATGCTCTATCTAATCATTTGACTACTTTGGACCCTATTTTTAGTCAGACTAAAATAAGTCCCTTCGATCCAAGCACCCTCTTGGTGTGGCCGGCTCTTCTGTGGCCTCCTCCCGCTCACAGTTGACATAAACGAACCATCTATACAATCAAGCATGCAAAACATGATAATTTTTACATTGTCCATACAAATGAGATATCCCACTTAAACATACAAGTCGTCAACAAGCTTAACAAAATAAAAAAACACTTCATGAAACAAAGAATGAGCTAACTCATCCCGGAAGTTGTTCACGACATGGAGGGATCCCAGAGCCCCTCACGCACCGAGGGAGGAGCTCGCCATCGTCGCTCTGGAGGAAGGCTATGTAGAGCCCAAGCCCCGGGAACCCCTCCGACGCCGGCCCTTGCGAGTTGAGGTCAACACCGACATGGGTAGCAGGGCCGCTTGCCGCCGATAGGGAACTTAATCTTTGGGCCTCTATAAATAATGCAAGCCTGTAACTAAAATACCTAGAAAGGTGAACTGAATCTTTGGGCCTCTAGAGCAAGCAAGATCAATGATATGGCCGTGGGACAGAGAAGGAACGAACAAACTCACCCCTCTCGTGACCTCCCTGGTAGATGTGCTGCCGCCACGCACGACAGAGGGAGAAAAACGACTGGTGAAGGGGGAGCGGGGCGACCTTCGAAGGTCGGAGGGAGAGGGCGGTTGGAGTAGGGTGGCGGAGGCCGGAAGGAGAGGGAGGCCATAGGAGAGAGAGGGCGAGCGGCGCTTGGGCGGGCGGCCCTATGGGGAATAGAGAGGAGTTGTGCGAGAGGGGGGGGGGAGCGATCTGGTGCGGGCAGGTGAGATTTTTTAGGGGAGCGATCTGGTGCGGGCAGGTGAGATTTTTTAGTTCTCTTTTAGTGGGCCCAGGATAACTAACCCAATAAGAACCTCTCCACTGGGCTAGTTTTTTTAGCTGGGTTAGAGCAAACTAGCTCAAACTAACCCCTCTTGTTTCGATAATTTGACGCTATTTCAACCCAAACTAGCTCTAACTCAGGGACCCAAACAAAGAGGAGTGTTACTGTACATGCTACGGTGTGGACCGTAGCACATTGTTTTTTATGGCCATATCACCACATTATTGTTTTCTACTGCTGGTTCACTGGGCTACCGTGGTTCGCACGGCTGGTTCACTGGGCTGCCGTGGTTCGCACTCCTCCGAACTGAGTAGTACTCCCTCCGTTCCTAAATATAAGTCTTCGTAGATATTTCACTCTGGACCACATACGGATGTATATAGATGCATTTTATGTGTAGATTCACTCATTTTTTCCGTATGTGGTCCATAGTGAAATCTCTCCAAAGACTTATATTTA
Source organism: Triticum dicoccoides (assembly GCF_002162155.2). NCBI lineage: Eukaryota > Viridiplantae > Streptophyta > Magnoliopsida > Poales > Poaceae > Triticum > Triticum dicoccoides. The sequence goes on along the minus strand of NC_041381.1, from coordinate 481,983,323 downwards.
GGAACGGAGGGAGTAGTAGAGTACTAGTATATACCGCATCATTCTTTGCTCCTTCTTACTACTCCGACATGTGGGAGAGCCAGCATCCGGGTCGACGTGTCATGCACCAGATTAGAGCGCGGAACGGAAGGGGGGCATCACCCTGGTCGGAGCGCCAGTAATTCATGACTATAGTGAGTGGTCATATCACAAGTCTTTCCAGCAGTAACGCGCCGTCAAATCGCATAGCCCCACTCGCTCACCCTCCTCGCCACTCTGTCAAACCGCCTACCCGAAAACTGCCGCGCGTACTGCCCGAGAAAAGCCCCGCCCTCAACTTTTAACTACCCGAAAATACTTCGAGCTTGTTCGTTCTATATAAATGCAGTACTTACTGTATGTTTATTCACCCGTGGGGTTGTTCAATGAATGGAGGGGCGGGGAGCACAAGTGAACAATACTACCTCTGTCCGGGTTTATTGATCCCCATTGTATTTCATGCCAAATTTTGACCATAGATTAAACTAAGAAAATGTTCACGCATGTCACCAAACATTATATTTTTCAAAACTATGTTCAAATACGAATCCAATGAGATAATTTTTCTTGACATGCATTAACATTTTGTTAGTTAAGTCTTTAGTCAAAATTTGGCACAAACTATAAAAGGGACCTATAAACTAGGACGGAGGTAGTACTGTAGTAGTAGTAAGTAGGAGTCGTAGAGTAGTCACCTTAAATAGAGAGTTTCTTTTCTTTAATGCCACATACACAAATTGAAACGCTTGTTGTGGAGAGAAAAAAGATAATCACTCCACTATATATGGACGCAGGGGCCTGAGCGCTTGCTTTACTAGGGTTTCTCTCTTCATTCTCTCATCCTCTCCAGATATAAACAAGACATCGGTAGCGACATTTTCTCTCTACTCACCGCTGGTCACAGATCCGGCCAGATCCCTTCGGCTGGTGTGTGTAGAGGACTAAAAGGTGCATCGTTCACGCGGTCATCGCCGTCGAGGGAGGAAACCCACAGCTGCCGGAGGGGCCTGATCCTCTGCCCGTGCCGTTCTCTCCGACACAGCGCCGGCTCGGGAGGTCCTCCGACCCTTCTTCCTCCCTGCCGTATTGTCCGCAGATCCGACCTGCCGCCGTCGACATCCCAGCAACCCTCAGGTATAAGTTCTTCGAAAGCGGCCTTGCTCTACTGCCCCAGCTCCCGACGTGTCTGCATGTGCATCTTTTTCTACTCCCATCAGCTCTTCCAAAGACACCTAAATTTTTAGTATTATTAGAGGTAAAGCTACTTCATGCATTCGAATCTAGGGCTTTGTTCAAACAACGAAGAAAGGGGGGAAAGTTGTAGCATGAATCTAGGACTTGATTCAAAGAGGAAATAATATGGTGAAAGTAGTAGAGACCGGATACCCAACCGATCTCTTGGTTGAAAAGGGAAATAATGGGAAAACGCAGTACAAACTGGATAAGGAACAGATCTATTATTGGTTGAAAAAAGGATAGAAAGTGGCGGCTGGTGGACAAGTCAACAGAGTATGTCCAGGATTAGATTTGCTGGGGAGCCAACCGGTTGGGTTGGAACGGAATGCGTGGTCGTGTTCATCGGAAGGGCTTGGACAGAACAGGCGATGGAAACGAGGCCTTGCGTACCGCACAACAGAGGAAACGGCCTTGTGTTCAACCGGCCATGTTCGAAACGGGGTCCTGTTGATCAGGAGGGGCCTGGCGTACAGCAAAATGGAGGAAACAGACCTCCTACGGTCGAAATGGGGGTCCTGTTGATCGGGAGGGGTGTGGCGTACCACAAAACGGACG
>NC_041381.1:481949695-481981249 GCF_002162155.2 Triticum dicoccoides | reverse complement strand
CTGCAAAATGAGACTCCTTGGGATACTGTTCATCTCCATTGTCGACCTCCTCCAGCCTCCACGGGCTACCATCAACCTCCTCCAGCCTCCACGGGCTCCTGTTCATCCAGCCTCCACCGCGCGCTACTCCACCGGCTACTGTTCAAGCACCCCTCCACGGGCACCCCTCCACCGTATACTGTTCATCCAGCCCTCCACACCACTGGGTCCTGTTCAACCACCCCTCCACGGCCACCCCTCCATCGTCTACTGTTCATCCAGCCCTCCACACCACGGGTTCCTATTCATCCAGAGGCAACACCATCGCTCATTGTTCATCCAACCCCCCCCGCAACACTCACAGTTCATCCCAGAGGCAGCATCGATCGGCATCAGTTAGCAACAGCAGCGAAGGAATCGCTCCATCGGGTTCAGTTAACAGCCATCGATCGATCGTTCGAGTTCAGTAATGCATAGCCTGTAGTGCAATTGCTCGGGTTCAGTTAGAGCCCAACGTCTCGCTCGGCTTCAGTTAGAGCCAACGCCTCACACACACACACGCGTGTACGTACGAGAGAAACACGCATCGCTCCGCCCCCAACCTCCCACCGTAACCGGCAACTCCCCGAAATTTTCCTCCCCCTCACTTCTACCACGGTTTTTTCCGTCATGGACGGCCCAAAGAATGTCATGCAGCTGCGTCTCCGGCCCGCCCAGGACGAAAAGCCCATTTTCTGTCATGATTTTTTGTCATAGAAGTAGGAGCCCACCACATCTATGATGATACCGGGTTTTCTCACAATTATCATCATAGAAGTGTCATATGTATGACATAAATTTTTTTCGTTCGGCCCAAAATGTCACGAATGTGTCTTTTTTTGTAGTGTCTTTAACAGGTAGACAACCTAGCAATGAAACAAAGAACCTAGCTAAATCCAAGTATCTACTTGACAGTAAGGCACCAACAAAACAAGAAAGCCCCCCAAAAGTCCTCCTTTGGAACCTAACTACCTAAGAATGTGCTGCACAAGAAACCCAAGACATTGTTGCAGCAACCTAGACAGTCCTACTAAATGGTACATGAACATAAGAGGGGAAGGAGCTCAACCAGCAGGAGCATGACCAGCACGGCCACCAGTGGTAGAGGTGAAGCAGAGATTGCTCAAAATCGCCTGTGTAAGGAAGAACACAACAACACATGCGAGTAGCACAAGCAAACAAAACAGTAGGTTACTTCTAGGTCATAGCATAAAGGTACAAAAAAATCCTAGGTTCTACCAGATCCAAGGAAGGAACAAAAAGCACATACCTATATTCCACACTCAAAAACAAGCAAAGATGAAAAAGAGACCACAGAAATACAAGCAGGGAATAATATTCTTAGATTCTAGCCATCTACCAATAGAATAGTACAAGAAACAAACAAACCCATTGACCATCATGCACACCAACAGAAACAACATGCAAAATAAACTGAATCTAATAGCAGCTCCAGACAGGCAATTTAAGGAAAATACATGGCTGCAAAAATGCAAGCCTGGACTAAAAGCAGAGAAGATGAGAAGAAAATAGGTTGACCTGCAAAGCAGTGGACGAAGACGTAGCAAGCTAGCACAGATCAAATGATGGACTGGTCAGACCAATGAGCACCTGCAAATAGCAGACCAGCCTGCAAGAAAAAAAGTCCTAATCATGGATAAGCTGCAGGTAACCAGAATTGAGAGGTAGCATGGGAATGAGTAGCCACCGCGGCGCCTTGCCAGCGACCCCAAGCCACAGCTAGGGTTAGTCATCCAGGAGCGTACAACTCACTCTCCCTCATGGATGGGGAAGGGTGAGCATCTCGTCATCGCTGAACCACGTTGTCCCCCGAGCAGAGCCGTGCGCCATCTCGACGCAGCGCCGGCCCCAAACCACACACACCTGGCCCTGCAGCGGCACCACGATGTGCATCCCCCGTCCGCCCTCCGTTGCTGCCCCTCCCTGTCACCACCGCAGCATCTCAGGTGGGGCTTCTTGTCGGAGAGGTCGCCCGTCCTGCTCATGGACGACCCAAGCGGCGCCGGCGGTGGTGCCACGTCGTCCTCGTCCTCGTCATTGACGCCATGCTACCGCGAAAGTGCGGGATTGGGTTGGGTTGGCATGGTTGGGGGATTCTGGGGTTTGGGAGGAGGGGCCAGGTGGGTGGGGTGGGGTGGGGGTGGGTGGCCGAGGACGGGAGGGGCGCCGGGTTCAGACGAGATGGCGGCGGCGGTGGCCGGCGGCGGGGCAGGAAGGCGGGCACGGGTAGGGCTTGGAGGGAGAGAGAGGCGGGGCGGGAGGAAGATGAGAGGGAGCGACGCGAGTGGGAGAGGAGACGGCTAGGTCCTCTCCATGGGAGCCACTTGACTTTTATACCTTTGTTTGTGAAATGGCGAAAATGCCCTCGGTGGGGGAAGCTAATTACAGGCGATGGCACCAATGTTTCAACATTATTCATCCCTACAGTTGCCCCTCTCTGACCTGATGGGCGAGGTCATCCCAGGGCTCGATCCGACGGCCAAAATGCCATCAAGCGAACGCAACCGATGGCCGGATTCGTTTGAGCTCTGAGGAGGCTCGGTGAGACATTCCTCTCTTATTTCTGGATTTTTGCTATAACTAGTGTCCAAATTTGCTATAACAGTGTCCAAATTTGCGAGGGCCACTATGGGGCGAGCTGCAATGGCGACGCTCACGGCCATCGAATGCTGGGACTATGGCGCCATAAGCTGCAACCTCATCGTGGGGAGCAGCAACTGGCAATGCCAGGAGCTACAACCTCAAGTCTCGCCGGCCACCACAGTGATCATCGATTTTTTCTACAACCGTCTCAAAATTTGCTCCAGCCCATGTCAAATTTTGCTACAACCGGTGTATTTGCACTTTGCTACATTGCACAAGCCACCATCAGCATTTTTTGCTATAATTGGGTGTCACACGCATGCTACAACTAGCAGTTTCAATTGCTACAGCCGCGGCAGTTTAAACTGCAACCGACATCACGACTCAGCGGTGAAGATGATTTTTTGTTGGAACCGTTGCTCGATTTTGCTGGAATAGGCACTCGCTTTTGCTGGAACAGGTGACCAAGATGTTACGACGGTGAGATGCGACCGATGAGCTATGGCATCAGGCCTGAGCGGTGATGAGCAAGCTGGCAACCCGTGGCCTCCCCCTCGGAGCTGCAATCGTCACCACCAAAGTTACAGCCACGGGTGCCGATGTTACATGCGTGGAGCTGGCGATCGGTGGCAACCGTCAGCGGCGACCATTAGCAGGGGCGGGCGACTGACGGTGCTGGTCGTGCTCACTCGTCCATGGCAGCGACACCCGCTGCTCCTTTTTTCCGTTGCACTCGGGAGGTTTGTTTTTGGGAAGAAAGGAACTACATGAGAGCTTGGTCTGACGGCCTCGCGCGTTTGGATCTGATGGTTGCGGTGCGATCGGCCCAAATTTGGGCCAGTGCATCGGCGCATATCGGTGCCCTTCCTATTTAGCGTTGGTAGCTCCTAATCAGCGAAATCACTAATTAAGGAGGACTCTTTGCAAAGGTCACTGATAACTCACAAGTATAGGGGATCTTTTGTAGCCTTTTTCGATAAATAAGAGTGTCGAACTCAACAAGGAGCTAAAGGTAGAACAAATATTCCCTCAAGTTCTATCAACCACCGATACAACTCTACACACACTTATCATTTCTTTACCTAGAACAAGAGTAAAACTAGAAGTACTTTGCAAGAATAAAACTATGAATAAAATGCAAGATAATAGAAGTTAGTTTTTTAGTAAATACTCCCTCCGTCTGGAAATACTTGTCATCAAAATGAATAAAAGGATATGTATCTAGACGTATTCTAGTTCTAGATACACCCCTTTTTATCCATTTTGATGAAAAGTATTTTCAGACGGAGGGACTAGTTTTTTTTCACATAAGAAAGTTATTTGTTCCTAGGCGATCGATAACTAGACCGGTGATCATTATTGTAATTTTATATGAGGGAGAGGCATGAGCTAACATACTTTTCATACTTGGATCATATGCAATTATGATTGGAACTCTAGAAAGTATCCTCAACTACCAAAGATCATTAAGGTAAAACACAACCATAGCATTAAGTATCAAGTCCTATTTACTCCCATACACAACAACCCCCTTACTCGGGTATAAATTTATGTCACTCTCATCACCCACTATAAGACAATCATGAACGTATTGTAACAACCTGCATCGGGGATCCCTCATGTTTGCGTGACACGGAGGGCACCATAGGACAGCACCAAAATGAAATATACAACTCAAACCAACCATGATCATCAATTAACCCATAGGACAAAACAGATCTACTCAAACATCATAGGATAACTGTCGTGGAAAGGTCACGTCAGATGTCCTAGCAAAAGGACTTTGTCGTGGAGCCATCACAATTAGGAAGCTTAAAGGGATTAAAATGGGACAAAGGACACAAGAGTTTATACTGGTTCGGCCCCTTGCGGTGAAGGTAAAGGCCTAATCCAGTTTGAGGTGGTATTGCTTATGTCTCGATTACCAGGGAGCGAATCCGCTTGACCTAGCTTTCGATCTATTTTTTCTTGTCCTAAATTGCCGCCGGGTCGTCCCTTTATATACACAGGTCGACGCCCAGTGGCTCACGGAGTCCCGGCCGGCTCATAGAACGTGTCCGGCTCGGTGACTATCTTTATATGCCTTATAGTACAAGTCTTTACATATATGGCGGTTTACCCTTACGGGCCGTAAGTCGCCTATGGGCCTTGGACCCTTGACTAAACTGCTATCTACAATGTCTTCGTGGGCTTCATATGATGAATCTCCATAGGTATAACCCGGCCCCTCCTGGGCGGGTCATACCTAATAGTTATATCCCCAACAATAACCACATATCATTGTTTAATAATATATAGTGTGGAGCACCATGTTTAAGTAGAGAATTACAACGGGAATAGAGAGGTTACACCGCTCCTTAGAGGGGGAGAAAGTTGGTGTTGATCGTAGCAAGGTTGTTGGTGTAGATCGACGTCATATCCTAGCCCCGACGGCACTCCAGCGCCACCGGGAGAGAGGGGGAGAGAGCCCCCCTCCTTCTTGTTCTTCCTTGTCCTCCCCCCTAGATGGGATGAGGGTTTCCCGTCTGGTCCATGGCCTTCATGGCGGCGGAGGAGCGAGAGCCCCTCCGAGATTGGATCTCTCTCCCTCTTTGTTCTCTTCTGTTTCGCGTTCTCCTTTTATGGCCTTTCACCGTTTCTTAAATATCTGAAGATCTGTAACTCCGATTGCGCTGAAATTTTGTTCGGCATTCTGGAATCGGGGGTATCCAGACACGCCTACCTGCGGCCCAGCCCTTGACTTCATCAACGGCTCGGTACGGCCCAGCTGCAAGTCTCCATGAGCAAGACCCTCTCGACGGCCCCTGGCCTCGCGAGGTGAACAACGCCAAGACCTCCCAAGGAGCAGCTCCCCGAGCCTGCCTCCCAAGGAGCGGAGATCTTTATGCAGGTGCCCCACCTCGTGAGGCTCGCGATGACATGAGCCATGATGACCAAGGCCAAACGGGCGCCAACAGGCACAAAGGGGGACAATTTCCTCTTTTGTGCTAAGGGAGCAAGGACAATCGCGGGTTGCCGAGGAATCCGCCAAAGGTTTCCATTCTAGTGCAACAAGACCAAAACCATGAACTCGGCAGGACAGAGGTCATCACCGAGCCCATAGTTGCGTCATGACCAGAAGCTTTGCAGGCGAAGACCACCTTTAGTCAGGATAAGATGCACCTCTTGCCCCCCTTCAAAATCGGCCGCTATGGTATTCCTTCTCGCCTAAGTTATGAGGGAAGAGAACTGGGCCTAGTATAAATATAGGCTAGTCTTCACTGTAGAGGGGGGGGGATCGATCGGCCCATTGCCACCTTGATCACTTCATCCTCATCCTTTGAGCTCTCGCGAGGAAGCTCACCCACTGTACTAGTTCATCGTCAACCTCCTCGTGAGGCCAATCCACCACAAAACATGAGTAGGGTTTTACACCACAAGGTGGCCCGAACCTGGGTAAATCTTTGTGTTCATCTCTTTCCCCGCTCGTGCGTACTCGACAAGGTTAGGCCTTGAGGGCGGAGTATTGAGACGCCATGAAGCAAGATCTTCATACATGCCCCAGAGTTCGAACCTAGTTTGGGTCCACGGAACCCCAGACTCCGACATTTTGCGCGTCAGGTAGGGGCGTGTTGAAGCCTCTTTTTCTTTGTCGCCGCTCTCCGTCAACGCTGCCGCACCCATGGCCGATGCCAGCTGAGTTCGCGTCGAGCGCCGGGCTTCTCGCATCGTCCAGACGACACCCGTGGGCTATGACGTCCCTAGCCGCTCCGCCTCTCCCGCGACGAACGCTGCCCCCGACCCCGCTACTCATGAGCAGCAGGACTCTTTGCTGCCGCCCTCCATGCAGCGCGACGGCCGCACCGCCACTCCTTCCCTCACTCCCACCATGGCGTCGTCCTCCCACGCCCGTCGCGAGCCAGCGAACGCGCATGCCGCACTCCTCATGGCGCGGGAGTTGCTGCGCTATCGCCCTGCCAACGAAGGCTACGATGCCTGGCTTGGTCGCATCACCGAGCTCGTCAACGCCGCCGGCGAGGCCCCGGTACCTTCCCACTCTCTCCATCCCCCGTCCTCTCATACCGGCAACATGGCTCACAGCATGCCTCCGCCTCGTCCTGTGTGCAGCACCGACGCCGAGCCCAGGTGCGACGCTCGTCCGTGCGACCCGCCGCGCGAGGCGCCTGCACCGGCGCGGGACGAGGCCAGCTGCCAGGTGGTGCAGCACTAGTAGTATGACACATGTGCACTTCTAGCTCCGCCACATCAGCACCAAGACCATGCAACCTCGGGAGCTGCAGCGCACGGGCGTGAGGACCGCGCTTCCCTCGCACGGGTGAAAGGATCGAGAAGAGGGGTCTAGAGGGGGTGATTAGACCCTCAACAAGTAAAAGTAGCAATTTTTAAGTTCTTCATGTTGAGGTGGAGTTTTAGCACAAGTTTAAGCATTCACAATACATTGCATGCAAGCATGGCAAGAGTATGAGTGGCGGAAAGAGTCAAGCATGCTAATTGCAAGAAAGTAAGGGATGGGATTGGAATGTGCAAACACAATTGAAGACACAGAGATTTTTGGCATGGTTCTGATAGGTGGTGCTATCGTACATCCACGTTGATGGAGACGTTAACCCACGAAGGGTAACAGTTGCGCGAGTCCACGGAGGGCTCCACCCACGAAGGGTCCACGAAGAAGCAATCTTGTCTATCCCACCATGGCCATTGCCCACAAAGGACTTGCCTCACTCGGGTAGATCTTCACGAAGTAGGCGATCTCGTTGCCCTCACAAACTTCTTGGTTCAACTCCATAATCTTGTCGGAGGCTTCCAAGCGACACCTAACCAATCTAGGAGATACCACTCTCCAAAATGTAATAGATGGTGTGTTGATGATGAACTCCTTGCTCTTATGCTTCAAATGATAGTCTCCCCAACACTCGACTCTCTCTCACAGATTTGGATATGGTGGAAAGATAATTTGAGTGGAAAGCAACTTGGGGAAGGCTAGAAATCAAGATTCTTGTGGTTGGATTGGAATATCTTGATCTCAAAACATGAGTAGGTGGTTCTCTCTCAGAAAATGTAAGCTGGAAGTGTAGGCATGTTCTGATGGATCTCTCACATATGAAGAAGGGGTGGAGGGGTATATATAGCCTCCACACAAAATCCAACAATTACACACATTTGACCCAACTCGGTCAGACCGAATAGAAGAACTTGGTGAGACCGATTCAGTTCAAAATGTGAACACTAGGAACCTCGGTGGGACCGATTGGAACAACTCCGTGCGACCGATCTGCTAGGGCTAGGGCAAAACCTCATCTCGGTGAAGCCAATTGTGTGAACTCGGTGAGACCGATTTCAGCAAAGAGCAAATAGAGAGTTGTTCAAGGAAACTCGGTGTGACCGACCGCTCATTTCGGTGAGACCAAAATGTTACAAAAGGGAAACAGAGAGTTTACAAGGTCATTTCGGTGTGATCGAGATCCGTATCAGTGTGACCGAGGTGTTATGGTTTCTGTTAGTGGCTATGTCAAATGAACTCGGTGGCGCCGGCTTGAATGTTTCGGTGGGGCCGAGATTGACTATGGGTTTTGGAAATATTTAGAAATGAAAAAGTGGTTGAGAGCTATGGAGCAATATCACCAAGCATTTTGAGCACGTAGACCATTAGGAAACACCTCATCCCCTTTTAATAGTATTGGCTTTCCTATAGACTCAATGTGATCTTGGATCACTAAAATAGAAATGAAGTGTAATGCCCCGAATTCGACGCGCCAGGTGTCCTGCAGTTATTCGCCGTAGTTGCCATGTCATTTGCTTGCGTGTTGCATTTTTCCATGTCATCATATGCTTTTCATCTGCATGTTTTCAAAACTTGCATCCGTTCGGGTCCTCCCAGTTCTCTCCGTTGTCCGTTCTGAGCCCAACCACACTCGCACGCCCGCATCGCCCCTCCCAGTCCTTGTTTTGTGAGCTGCCGAAAAACGTTATCGGAAGGGACCAAGATTTGCCGAGTGGCCTTGGTATATCACTGGTAGACCGCCCGTCAAATTTCTTTCCATTTGGAGGTCGTTTGAAGCCCCAACGGTTAACCGAGTTAATCGAAAACCCCCTTCTCTTTGCATCCCAACACCCCTTCACAACAGCCCCCTAGCCCATCTAACCCCCCTCCATGCTCTCCGCTATTCGATCATGATCGCGTGGGCGAAAACCGCACCCTATTTGGACACGCCTAGCTCCCTATGCCTATATAAACCCCCTCTCCCCCGAAATTTTCGGGCAAACCCTAGCCCATCTCCTCCTACCGCGCCAGACACGTCTGCCCCCGTCGCCCGACGCGTCCATCGCCGCCTCCCGCGCTAATGGCCTCACGCCACCTGTCCATCGCCGCCGCTAGCCGCCGTAGGCCCACTGGGGCCCAGATTCGCCCTACCCCGGGCCAGATCGGCCTACCCCGAGCTCCCTCCTCCGCCGCCTTCGCCCCGCCGCCCGGTCTCCGGCGGCCGCCGCCCGGCCCGGCCTCCGCCGCCGGACCTCGCGCCGGCCGCTGCCCGCGCCTCCCCACGCCGCCTCTACCTCGTCTCCGGCGAGATCCGCCGCCGCATCGTTTTCCGTGCAAACTCGAGGTTGCCCCGATTTTTCCCCAAGTCCCGAAATATTTACATTCTAGTGCCCTGTTCATCATGCCATAACTTCATGCTCGGTGCTCCGATTTGCGCATATGATATATCAAAATGTTCACTGTGAGATTCTATTAATTTTGTTCCATTGTGACATGCTTGTTTTTGTACATCTTGATGCCCTAATAATCGTTGCAAGAGTGCTATATGATGTTTACTGCTGGAATCTGCTGATTGTTAACATCATTTGTGCATCTCGTGAGTGCCACAACTTTGTCTCTGTTGATGCTATGATGATGATCTTGATACGCATATGTTCTTCACTTCATGCTCTATGTGTTGGAGTGCTTTGAATACATTTTAGGGTGCATTTTTATACCTTAAACCCTGTTGCAAAAGTGCATGTTGCTGTTACCTGCTGAAACTATTATAACTTGCTATTTTGTCATTTTCGTTGTATTTTGTGTGTGCATATTTTGAGCATGATGTCTACATGTTTTAGGAGCATATACATGCCATAATTACAGGGGTACAATCCATATATTTTTATATGACCTGTAGTGAGTGCATCAAGCTTGTGTAGTGGGCTACTTGCTGTTACTGTTTTGCTAGGCTGAATCTGTTATATCATGTTGCTACATAAACCTGCTGCTACAAGTTATTCTATGCATAATCTGGAGATGTTCACTAAGTATGTTTTGTTATACATGTCATGTTCTATCCATTAGTGCCCTTGGTTGCATTTATAGCCTGCTGTAGCTTGTTGTAATCTTGCTCTCAATTTCCTAAATAATGTTGCTGTCAGCCTGTTAACATGAAGTTCAGTTTTGCCATGTGTTTTGCTAGTGATCCATGCACCCCATGAACTTTCTCTTGCCATCTTTAGCTCCATAAATGTGTCTTATTACTTTTAGTCACCTTGTCATGCCATGTATTGCTCTGTGGTGAGTTGTACAAGCTCACCAACATGGCTACTTATCGCTGTTTCTGCCATGTACTATTATTTTCAGTCTGGATCTGTCATATTACTTGCCACGTTTGCATGAATGCTACCATCTTTTATGTTGATCTTTGGAATAAGTTCAGTAAGCAAGTGTTGTTCAGTGCTTTTAGTACTAGCATTCCATGCTTAAGTTTGCCATGATAGCGTGCTGTAACTTGTATTTTGATAGCTCTAAACAGTGCAACCTGATGTTATTTCTGCCATGTCCAGTGATTTCTGCTAAGTCTATGAAACTGTTATTATTTGCAATCTTGCCATGTCCTTTTGAGCTTGTTCTAATGATTTTTGGAGATAGCTCAGTGTTCATGTTTTGTTGTGCTTTACCTGTACATCATGACCATTCCTTTTGTTTTCATGTTGAGGTCTTGTAGCATATTGTTTTGATGCTTGCTAGATGCCTAGTTGCTGTTTTGGACAGATTGTTGTTATATCTTGTTTGGAGTGTATGTGTTGCACCGTTGCTCCGTTTTGAGCATGCTCTATGTGAAACTTGCTTACTTTTACATGTAGCTTCATATTACCTTGTTGCATTCATGTTTTGAGTGTGTTTGCTTGATGTTTGTATGCCTTTTACATCAATGTCATGGTTAACTTGTTTTGCTCATATCTTCTAGGCCGTAGCTCCGAATTAAACGAACTTCATATGTAGCTTGACTAGAAAGCCGTGTAGATCATCTTGGTGCATCTTAACTTACTGTTTAACAACTTGAACATAAGGTTTATTCAGATCTGGACCAATTTTTAAATTTGCATATGAGGACTTATCGGAATTGTTATATGTTGTTTCCGGCCTCATTTAAACTTCCTTTGATGTGTATTCTTATTTGCATCATCTCTTGCCATTAGTAGCGTCATATAGCCTTTGTCATGCATCATGCTTGGTTGAGCATCTTGTCATGGTTATGTGTTGTGTGTTTACCTTGTTGTTTGCTTCTTTCCGGGTTGTGCTCCTTCTCGATAGTTCCTGTTTTGTTGCGACCGTGAGGATTCATTTGACTACGCTTGGTTCATCTTCGTCCGTTCGTCTTCTTCATGGACTCGTTCTTCTTCCTAGCGGGATTTCAGGCAAGATGACCGTCACCTTGAATCTCACTACTATCATTGCTATGCTAGTTGCTCCGTTCTATCGCTATGCCGCGCTACCTATCTCTTGTTCTTCAAGCCTCCCAAATTGCCATGTCAGCCTCTAACCTTTTTTTCACCCTTCCTAGCAAACCGTTGCTTGGTTATGTTACTGCTTTTGCTCAGCCCCTCTTATAGCATTGTTAGTTGTAGGTGAAGTTGAAGATTTCTCCATGATGGACATGATTATGTTGGGATATCACAATATCTCTTATTTAATTAATGCATCTATATACTTGGTAAAGGGTGGAAGGCTCGGCCTTATGCCTGGTGTTTTGTTCCACTCTTGCCGCCCTAGTTTCCGTCGTACCGGTGTTATGTTCCTTGATTTTGCGTTCCTTATGCGGTTGGGTGATTTATGGGACCCCCTTGACACTTTGCTTTGAATAAAACTCCTCCAGCAAGGCCCAACCTTGGTTTTACATTTGCCTCACCTAAGCCTTTTTCCCTTGGGTTTCCGGAGCCCGAGGGTCATCTTTATTTAACCCCCCCGGGCTAGTGCTCCTTCGAGTGTTAGTCCGAACTGGGCAGCCTACGGGGCCACCTCGGGGAAACTTGAGGGTTGGTTTTACTCGTAGCTTGTCCCATCCGGTGTGCCCTGAGAACGAGATATGTGCAGCTCATATCGGGATTTGTCGGCACATTCGGGCAGCTTTGCTGGTCTTGTTTTACCATTGTCGAAATGTCTTGTAACCGGGATTCCGAGTCTGATCGGGTCTTCCTGGGAGAAGGAATATCCTTCATTGACCGTGAGAGCTTGTGATGGGCTAAGTTGGGACACCCCTACAGGGTTTAAACTTTCGAAAGCCGTGCCCGTGGTTATGTGGCAGATGGGAATTTGTTAATGTCCGGTTACAGTGAACTTGACACCAGATTCGAATTAAAACGCATCAACCACGTGTGTAGCCGTGATGGTCTCTTTCCGACGCAGTCCGGGAAGTGAACACGGTTTTGGGTTATGTATGAACATAAGTAGTTTCAGGATCACTTCTTGATCACTTCTAGCTTCTCGACCGTTTCGTTTGCTTCTCTTCACGCTCTTATTTGCGTATGTTAGCCACCATATATGCTTAGTCACTGCCGCAACCTCACCACTTATCCATTCCTTTGCCCATTAAGCTTTGCTAGTCTTGATACCCATGGTAATGGGATTGCCGAGTCCTCGTGGCTCACAGATTACTACAACAACAGTTGCAGGTACAGGTTATGCGATGATCATGATGCGAGAGTGATGTTTGCTTGCTTTGAGTTCTTCTTCTGCTTCGTCGTTCAGGGGATAGGTTCCAGGTCGGCAGCTTGGGCTAGCAGGGTGGATGTCTGCTACGTCTTGAGCTTGTGTTGGTTTTCCTTGAAGAGGAAAGGGTGATGCAGCAAAAGTAGCGTAAGTATTTCCCTCAGTTTTTGAGAACCAAGGTATCAATCCAGTAGGAGGCTCCTCAAAAGTCCCACGCACCTACACAAACAAACAAAGAACTCGCAACCAACGCAATAAAGGGGTTGTCAATCCCTTCACGGCCACTTGCAAAAGTGAGATCTGATAGAGATAGTATGATAAGATAAATATATTTTTGGTATTTTATAATATAGATGCAAAAAGTAAAGATGCAAATAAAAGTAGATTGAAAGCTTATATGATAAAAGATAGACCCGGGGGCCATAGGTTTCACTAGAGGCTTCTCTCAAGATATCATAAGTATTACGGTGGGTGAACAAATTACTGTCGAGCAATTGATAGAAAAGGGAATAATTATGAGATTATCTAGGCATGATCATGTATATAGGCATCACGTCTGCGACAAGTAGACCGACTCCTGCCTACATCTACTTCTATTACTCCACACATCGACCGCTATCCAGCACGCATCTAGTGTATTAAGTTCATAAGAACAGAGTAACGCATTAAGAAAGATGACATGATGTAGAGGGATAAACTCATGCAATATGATATAAACCCCATCTTTTTATCCTCGATGGCAATAATACAATACATGCCTTGCAACCCTTTCTGTCACTGGGTAAGGACATCGCAAGATTGAACCCAAAGCTAAGCACTTCTCCCTTGGCAAGAAAGATCAATCTAGTAGGCCAAACCAAACTGATAATTCGGAGAGACTTGCAAAGATAACTCAATCATACATAAAAGAATTCAGAGAAGATTCAAATATTTCTCATAGATAAACTTGATCATAAACCCACAATTCATCGGATCTCGACAAACTCACCGCAAAAAGAGTTTACATCGAATAGATCTCCACAAGAGAGGGGGAGAACATTGTATTGAGATCCAAAAAGAGAGAAGAAGCCAACTAGCTAATAACTATGGACCCGAAGGTTTGTGGTAAACTACTCACAACTCATCGAAGGGGCTATGGTGTTGATGTAGAAGCCCTCCATGGTCGATTCCCCCTCCAGCGGAGCGCCGGTGAAGGCTCCAAGATGGGATCTCGCGGATACAGAAGGTTACAGCGGTGGAAATTGTGTTTCGGTGGCTCCCTGGATGTTTACGGGGTACATAGGTATATATAGGAGGAAGAAGTACATCGGTGGCTGCTTGAGGGGCCCAGGAGACAGGGGCGCACCCAGGAGGGGTGGGCGCGCCCTCCTATCTCCTGGCCGCCTTGATTGCTTCTTGACTTGCACTCCAAGTTCTTCGGATCACATTCGTTCCAAAAATCATGCTCCCGAAGGTTTCATTCCGTTTGGACTCCGTTTGATATTCCTTTTCTTCGAAATACTGAAATAGGCAAAAAAACAGCAATACGGGCCGGGCCTCCGGTTAGTAGGTTAGTCCCAAAAATGATATAAATGTGTAAAATAAAGCCCATAAACATCCAAAAGGGGTAATGTAATAGCATGGAACAATAAAAAATTATAGATACGTTGGAGACGTATCAAGCATCCCCAAGCTTAATTCCTGCTTGTCCTCGAGTAGGTAAATGATAGAAACATAATTTTTGATGTGGAATGCTACCTAGCATGATTCTCAATGTAATTTTCTTTATTGTGGCATGAATGTTCAGATCCAAATGATTCAAAATAAAAGTTCATATTGATATAAGAAATAGTAACACTTCAAGCATACTAATAAAAGCAATCATATCTTCTCAAAATAACATGGCTAAATAAATTTCATCCCTACAAAATCATATAGTTAGGCTATGCTTCATTTTTATCACACAAAGATGTTCCCAAATTCTACACCCCCGATGACAAGCCAAGCAATTGTTTCGTACTTAAATAATCTCAAACTTTTTCAACCTTCACGCAATACATGAGCGTGAGCCATGGATATAGCACTATGGGTGGAATAGAATATGATGATGGGGATTGTGTGGAGAAGACAAAAAAGGAGAAAGTCTCACATTGACGAGGATAATCAACGGGCTATGGAGATGCCCATCAATTGATGTCAACATGAGGAGTAGGGATTGCCATGCAACGGATGCACTAGAGCTATAAATAAATGCTCAACAAAAGAAAACTAGTGGGTGTGCATCCAAGTTGGTTGCTCACGAAGACCTAGGGCATTTGAGGAAGCCCATCGTAGGAATATACAAGCCAAGTTCTATAATGAAAAATTCCCACTAGTATATGAAAGTGACAACATATGAGACTCACTATATGAAAAACATGGTGCTAGTTTGAAGCACAAGATATGAGACTCACTACATGAAGAACATGGTGCTACTTTGAAGCACAAGTGTGGAAAAAGAGATAGTAACATTGCCCCTTTTTTTTCTATGGCCTTTCTTTTTTTGGCCTTTCTTTTTTTCTTTTTCTTTTTTTTCTTTTTTGGGCAATGCTCTAATAATGATGATCATCACACTTTCATTGATTACAACATATGAATTACAACTCGAAACTAGAACAAGATATGACTCTATATGAATGCCTCCAGTGGTGTACCGGGATGGTGCAATGAATCAAGAGTGACATGTATGAAAAATTATGCATGGTGGCTTTTCCACATATATGATGTCAACTACATGATCATGCAATGGCAATATGACAAAAGTAATGTATGTCATGATAATGATGAACGGAACGGTGGAAAGTTGCATGGCAATATATCTCGGAATGGCTATGGAAATGCCATAATAGATAGGTATGGTGGCTTTTTTGAGGAAGATATAAGGAGGTTTATGTGTGATAGAGCGTATCATATCACGGGGTTTGGATGCACCGGCAAAGTTTGCACCAACTCTCAAGGTGAGAAAGGGCAATGCACGGTACCGAAGAGGCTAGCAATGGTGGAAAGGTAAAAGTGCGTATAATCCATGGACTCAACATTAGTCAAAAGAACTCATATACTTATTGCAAAAATTTAGAAGTCATCAAAAATCAAGCACTACGCGCATTCTCCTAGAGGGATAGATTGGTAGGAAAAGACCATCGCTCGTCCCCGACCGCCACTCATAAGGATGCACAAGCCAGGTACACTCGATGTTTCAAAATTGTTACACAACTTTAACCATACGTGCATGCTACAGGACTTGCTAACTTCAACACAAGCATTCTTTAAATTCATAATCACCCAACTAGCATGACTTTAATATCACTACCTCCATATCTCAAAACAATTATCAAGTATCAAATTGATCATAACATCCAATTCACTTCCTATGATAGTTTTTATTATACCCAACTTGGATGCCTACCATTCTAGGACCAATTTATAACCATAGAAAATACCATGCTATTCTAAAAGACTCTAAAAATAATATAAATTAAGAATGAGATACTAGCAATTTCTATAAAATTAAGCCACCACCATGCTCTAAAAGATATAAGTGAAGCACTAGAGCAAAAACTATGTAGCTCAAAAGATATAAGTGAAGCACATAGCATATTCTAATAAATTCAATCAAGTAGGCTTCTCCCAAAAGGTGTGTACAGCAAGGATGATTGTGGTAAACTAAAAAGCAAATACTAATATAATACACGATGCTCCAAGCAAAACACATATCATGTGGCGAATAAAAATATAGCTCCAAGTAAAGTTACCAATGAACGAAGACGAAAGAGGGGATGCCTTCCCGAGGCACCCCAAGCTTAGGATTTTGGCTATTCTTGAATATCTTGGGGTGCCTTGGGCATCCCCAAGCTTAGGCTTTTGCCACTCCTTATTCCATAGTCCATCAAAGCTTTACCCAAAACATGAAAACTTCACAACACAAAACAAAACAAAAAATCTTATAAGCTCCGTTAGTGAAACAAAACAAAACCACCACATAAGGTACTGTAATGAACTCATTATTTATTTATTTTGGTGTTAAAACTACTGTATTACAACTTCTCTATGGTTTATAAACTATTTTACTAGCCATAGATGCATCAAAATAAGCAAACAACACACGAAAAACAGAATGTGTCAAAAACATAAGAGTCTGTAGCAATCTGTAACTAACGCAAACTTCTGGAACTCTAAAAATCCTACCAAACTTGGAAGTCCTGTACAATTTGTTTATTGATCAGAATAAAAAAGAATCAATTCAAAAGCACGTTTCTGTGATTTATTAAATTTTTTCTCGTGAGCGCAAAGTTTCTGTTTTTCAGCAGAATCAAATCAACTATCATCTTAGGTTATCCTATAGGTTCTACTTGGCACAAACACTAATGAAAACATAAAAACACATCTAAACATAAAGTATATGCAAAATTTATTACTAAACAGGAACAAAAACAAAAAACACAAAGAAAATTGGGTTGCCTCCCAACTAGCGCTATCGTTTAACGCCCCTAGCTAGGCATAAAAGCGAAGATAGATCTAAGTAGTACCATCTTTGGCACTTGATTCATAAGTAGCTCGCATGATAGATTCATAAGTTAATTTGACTTTATTTCTTGGAAAGTGCTCCATGCCTTTATTTAATGGAAATTGGAATCTAATATTCTCTTCCTTCATATCAATAATCGCACCAGTCGTTCTAAGGAAAGGTCTACCAAGAATAATAGGCAAGAAAGATTGCAATCTATATCAAGAACGATAAAATCTACGGGCACCAAATTTCTATTTGCAACAATGAGAACATCATTGATCCTTCCCATTGGCTTTTTAATGGTGGAATCCGCAAGGTGCAAATTTAAAGAGCAATCATCAAGATCATGGAAACCTAGAATATCGGAATCATGGAAACACTAGCACCCAAATCACACAAAGCAAAACACTCGTGATCTTTAATTTTAATCTATATAGTAGGTTCCCACTCATCATTAAGTTTTCTAGGTATAGAAACTTCCAAATTAAAGTTTTCATCAAAAGATTGCATCAAAGCATCAACGATATGTTTGGTAAAAGCTTTATTTTGACTATAAGCATGAGGAGAATTAACAACGGATTGCAACAAGGAAATACAACTTTCTAAAGAACAATTATTATAATCAAATTCCTTGAAATCCGAGATAGTGGGTTTAATACTATTTAAAGTCATGACCTCTCCAATCCCACTTTTACCAAAATTAGCATCAAGATCTAAAAACTACGAATTCTTGGGATGCCTTCTAACTAAAGTTGACTCATCTCCAGTCCCATTATCATCAAGATTCATATTGCAAAACAAAGATTTAATAGGAGACACATCAATAACTTTAAGATCTTCATCAATGTTTTCATGGAAACTAGAAGAACACGCCTTTACAAAGCAATCTTTCTTAGCACGCAGTCTAGCGGTTCTTTCCTTGCACTCTTCAATAGAAATTCTCATTGCTTTGAGAGACTCGTTGATATCATGTTTAGGAGTACTAGGTCTAAATTTAAGAGAATCAACATCAAGCAAAAGTCTATTAACGTTCCTAGCCAAATCATCAACTTTGAGCAATTTTTCTTCAAGCAAGGCATTAAAATTCTTTTGAGAGATCATAAATTCTTTCACACTATTCTCAAAATCAGAGGGCATCTTATTAAAATTACCATAGGAATTATTGTAGGAATTTCCATAATTATTAGAGGAATTACTAGGGAACGATCTAGAATTAAAGTTTCCTCTATAAGCATTGTTTCCAAAACTATTCCTACCAACAAAATTCAAATCCATAGATTCATTATTATTCTCAATCAAAGTAGACAAAGGCATATCATTGGGATCAAGAGGAGTATTTTTAGTAGCAAACAACTTCATAAGTTCATCCATCTTTCCACTCAAAACATTGATTTCTTCTATAGCATGCACTTTTTACTAAAAGATCTTTCGGTGTGCCATTGAGAATAATTAGCCATAATATTATCAAGAAGTTTTGTAGCATCTCCTAACGTGATTTCCATAAACGTGCCTCCCGCGGCCGAATTTGAAAGATTTCTAGAAGCAAAGTTCAAACCGGCATAAATTTTTTGTATGATCATCCATAAATTCAAACCATGAGTAGGGCAATTGCGAATCATCAATTTCATTCTTTCCCAAGATTGGGCAACATGCTCATGATCAAGTTGTTTAAAATTCATAATATCATTCCTAAGAGTGATAATCTTAGCGGGAGGAAAATACTTAGAGATAAAATCATCTTTGCACTTGTTCCAAGAATCAATACTATTTTTAGGCAAAGACGAAAACCAAACTTTAGCACGATTCTAAGTGAAAACGGAAATAACTTCAATTTAACTATATCATTATCCGTATCTTTCTTCTTTTGCATATCACACAAATCAACAAAGTTGTTTAGATGAGTAGCGGCATCTTCACTAGGAAGGCCGGGGAATTGATCTTTCATAACAAGATTAAGCAAAGCAATATTGATTTCACAAGACTCAACATCATTAAGAGGAGTAATCGGAGTACTAAGGAAATCATTATTATTGGTATTGGAGAAATCACACAATTTGGTATTATCTTGCTCCATGGCAACAAGTAATCCAACACACAAGCAAAAAGAAAAAGGCAAGCGAAAAAGAGAGAGAGAGATTGGGAAAGAGAGGGCAAATAAAATGACAAGGTAGAATTGGGGGAGAGGAAAACGAGAGGCAAATGGCAAATAATGTAAATGCGAGGGAGATGAGTTTGTGATGGGTACTTGGTATGTCTTGACTTGAGCGAAGACCTCCCCGGCAACGGCGCCAGAAATCCTTCTTGCTATGTCTTGAGCTTGCATTGGTTTTCCTTGAAGAATAAAGGGTGATGCAGCAATAGTAGCGTAAGTATTTCCCTTAGTTTTTGAGAACCAAGGTATCAATCCAGTAGGAGGCTCCTCAAAGTCCCACGCACCTACACAAACAAACTAAGAACTCGCAACCAACGCAATAAAGGGGTTGTCAATCCCTTAACGGCCACTTGCGAAAGTGAGATCTAATAAAGATAGTAAGATAAGATAAATATATTTTTGGTATTTTATAATATAGATGCAAAAAGTAAAGATGAAAATAAAAGTAGATTGGAAGCAAATTTGATAAGAGATAGACCCGAGGGCCATAGGTTTCACTAGTGGCTTCTCTCAAGATAACATAAGTACTATGGTGGGTGAACAAATTACTGTCGAGCAATTGATAGAAAAGCGAATAATTATGAGATTATCTAGGCATGATCATGTATAGGCATCACATCCATAACAAGTAGACCAACCCCCGCCTGCATCTACTACTATTACTCCACACATCGACCGACTCCTGCCTGCATCTAGAGTATTAAGTTCATCAGAATAGAGTAACACATTAAGCAAGATGACATGATGTAGAGGGATAAACTCAAGCAATATGATATAAACCCCATCTTGTTATCCTCGATGGCAACAATACAATATGTGCCTTGCAACCCTTTCTGTCACTGGGTAAGGACATCGCAAGATTGAACCCAAAGCTAAGCACTTCTCCCATGGCAAGAAAGATCAATCTAGTAGGCCAAACCAAACTGATAATTCGAAGAGACTTGCAAACATAACTCAATCATACATAAAAGAATTCAGAGAAGATTCAAATATTATTCATAGATAAACTTGATCATAAACCCACAATTCATCAGATCTCGACAAACACACCGCAAAAAGAGTTTACATCGAATAGATCTCCACAAGAGAGGGGGAGAACATTGTATTGAGATCCAAAAAGAGAGAAGAAGCCATCTAGCTAATAACTATGGACCCGTAGGTCTGTGGTAAACTACTCACAAATCAACGGAGGGGCAAGGATGTTGATGTAGAAGCCCTCCGTGGTCGATTCCCCCTCCAGCAAAGTGCCGGCGAAGGCTCCAAGATGGTATCTCGCGGATACAGAAGGCTACGGTGGTGGAAATTGTGTTTCGTCCGCCTCCTGGATGTTTTCGGGATACGTAGGTATATATAGGAGGAAGAAGTACGTCGGTGGCCGCCCGAGGGGTGCACGAGACAGGGGGCGTGCCCTATAGGGGGGCGCGCCCTCCTATATCGTGGGAGCCTCGGCTGCTTCTTGACTTGCACTCCAAGTCCTCTGGATCACGTTCGTTCCAAAAATCACGCTCCTGAAGGTTTCATTCTGTTTGGACTCCGTTTGATATTCCTTTTCTTCGAAATACCGAAATAGGCAAAAAAACAGCAGTATGGGCTGGGCCTCCGGTTAGTAGGTTAGTCCCAAAAATGATATAAATGTGTAAAATAAAGCCCATAAACATCCAAAAGGGGTAATATAATAGCATGGAAAAAAATTATAGATACGTTGGAGACGTATCAAGCATCCCCAAGCTTAATTCCTGCTCGTCCTCGAGTAGATAAATGATAAAAAGAGAATTTTTGATGTGGAATGCTACCTAGCATAATTTATAATGTAATTTTCTTTATTGTGGCATGAATGTTCAGATCCAAATGATACAAAATAAAAGTTCATATTGATAAAAGAAATAGTAACACTTCAAGCATACTAATCAAAGTAATCATGTCTTCTCAAAATAACATGGCAAAAGAAAGTTCATCCCTACAAAATCATATAGTTAGGCTATGCTTCATTTTCGTCACAGAAAGATGTTCCCAACTTCTATACCCCCGATGACAAGCCAAGCAATTGTTTCATACTTAAATAATCTCAAACTTTTTCAACTTTCACGCAATACATGAGCGTGAGCCATGGATATAGCACTATGGGTGGAATAGAATATGATGATGGGGATTGTGTGGATAAGACAAAAAAAGAGAAAGTCTCACATTGACGAGGATAATCAATGGGCTATGTAGATGCCCATTAATTGATGTCAACATGAGGGGTAGGGATTGCCATGCAACGGATGCACTAGAGCTATAAATGAATGCTCAACAAAAGAAAACTAGTGGGTGTGCATCCAACTTGCTTGCTCACGAAGACCTAGGGCATTTGAGGAAGCCCATCGTAGGAATATACAAGCCAAGTTCTATAATGAAAAATTCCCACTAGTATATGAATGTGACAACATATGAGACTCGCTATATGAAGAACATGGTGCTACTTTGAAGCACAATATATGAGACTCTCTACATGAAGAAAAGGGTGCTACTTTGAAGCACAAGTGTGGAAAAAGAGATAGTAACATTGCCCTTTTTATTTATTTTCCTTTTCTTTTATTTCTCTCTTTTTTCTTTTTTTGGGCCTTTCTTTTTTTGGCTTTTCTTCTTTTTTTTGGGCAATGCTCTAATAATGATGATCATCACACTTCTATTGATTACAACATATTACAACTCGAAACTAGAACAAGATATGACTCTATATGAATGCCTCCGTGGGTGTACTTGGATGGTGCAATGAATCAAGAGTGACATGTATGAAAAATAATGCATGGTGGCTTTGCTACAAATACGATGTCAACTACATGATCATGCAATGGCAATATGACAAAAGTAAAGTATGTCATGATGATGATAAACGGAACGGTGGAAAGTTGCATCACAATATATCTCGGAATGGCTATGGAAATGCCATAATAGGAAGGTATGGTGGCTGTTTTGAGGAAGATATAAGGAGGTTTATGTGTGATAGAGCGTATCGTATCACGGGGTTTGTATGCACCGGCAAAGTTTGCACCAACTCTCAAGGTGAGAAAGGGCAATGCACGGTACCGAAGAGGCTAGCAATGGTGCAAAGGTAAAAGTGCGTATATTCCATGGACTCAACATTAGTCAAAAGAACTCATATACTTATTGCAAAAATTTAGAAGTCATCAAAAATCAAGCACTACGCGCATGCTCCTAGGGGGATAGATTGGTAGGAAAAGACCATCGCTCATCCCCGACCGCCACTCATAAGGATGCACAAGCCAGGTACACTTCATGTTTCAAATTTGTTACACAACTTTAACCATACGTGCATGCTATGGGACTTGCTAACTTCAACACAAGCATTCTTTAAATTCATAATCACCCAACTAGCATGACTTTAATATCACTACCTCCATATCTCAAAACAATTATCAAGTATCAAATTGATCATAGCATCCAATTCACTTCCTATGATAGTTTTTATTATACCCAACTTGGATGCCTACCATTCTAGGACCAATTTTATAACCTTAGCAAATACCATGCTATTCTAAAAGAATCTCAAAAGGATATAAGTGAAGCATGAGAGACTAGCAATTTCTACAAAATAAATCACCACCATGCTCTAAAAGATATAAGTGAAGCACTAGAGCAAAAACTATCAAGCTCAAAAAGATATAAGTGAAGCACATAGAGTATTCTAATAAATTCTAATCAAATAGGCTTCTCCCAAAAGGTGTGTACAACAAGGATGATTCTTTATTTATTTTGGTGTTAAACCTACTGTATTCACTACAAAAAATACATTTCCGTGATGATACATGTTTGTCACAGTAGGTCGCGTTTTTTGTCATGCATGTACATCCATGACAAATTTATGACAGAATCAAGATAGTCATACTTGTGCTGTCGTAGAAGTGTTCCATGACATTACCAAAATTATCATCACGGAATTGTCCACTTCCATGACGATAAATCGCACGTCACAGAAGTGCTTTCGTCAAGGGTGACTGACACGTGGCATCCACCGTAATGGAACACCGTTAAGCTATCGGGTCGGGTTTTGGATCCGATAACCAGTTAACAGCCCCGACCAATGGGGATTTTCCACGTGTAAAATCATCATTGGCTGGAGGAAACACGTGTCGGCTCATTGTTGGGACAGATGTCATCCACTCATTGGACAAAAGGCGCCTATGATACGTTGACACGTGGCACGGCCAATCAAGTTTAAATGTGCCGGCCCGACTAAAGGCCCACAAGATTTTGCGGCTCTTAATGGGCCGGCCTAGTTAAAGGCCCACGAGATTTTGTGGACTATAATGGGCTGGCCCAGCTAAAGGCCCACAAGATTTCGTGGGCCATAATAGGCCGACCCAGGTAAAGGCCCACAAGATTTTTGTGTGCCATAATGGGCCAGCCCAGGTAAAGGCCCACAACATTCTTGCGGATCATAATGGGCCGGCCCAGCTAAAGGCCCACGAGATTGCGCCGACATTAATGGGTCGGCCCTGCTGTAGGCCCACAAGATTTCGAGGACCCTAGTAGGCCGGCCCATTAACTGGCTGCCATGTTTTGGGCCAAATGCCGACCCATAATTGATCCAGTCCATTAATGGCCTGCCACGTTCCGGGCCTAATAATGGCCCATATAAGATCCGGCCCATTAAAAGCCTCCCACTTTCTGGGCCAAATCACGACCCAGGTCAGGTCCGGCCCTTTAAGAGGCTTTGGGCTCAATTATGGCCCATATCAGATTCGGCCCGTTGACTGGATGCTATGCTTTTGGGCCCACTTGCTAAAGGCCCATTTAGTAATTCAGACTGATATTAGTTTCGGCCTGTTAAGGGCCCATTTAACATTCCGACCCTATATTAATTTCGGCCTGTTAAAAGCCCATCATATAGTTGGGCCTAACTACGGCCCGGTTTGTGTCCAGCCTGCTTGCAGCCGATATCTGATTGGGCCAAACAAGGACCGAGACAACTTTGGCCTGTTAAAAGCCCGTGAATTGATTTGCACAATCATGGGCCGGGGTCCATTTCGGGCTGCCGCCGACCTGTGAGCTATTCGGCACGTTTTAGGCCCAGCCTACTTCTCAGCCTCCTAAAAGCCCATTGAGTTTTCTTGCGAAAAGAGGGACGGGGGTTACTCGGCCTATTAAAGTCCCGAATCTACTAGTGGGCCAGTTTGACGGGCCCATGACGTGGATCATACATTGTGATTGCATGACGGCCCGATCATGTACCGTAATTTTACGGTTTGGCCGGTTTACTGCGAAGACAGGACATATATACAGTAAAATAACTGCAACATCGTGAATAAGAGAAAACCTAGACTATACAATAAAGAAATTATGGCATATTACATCCACTGGGCATCAAAGTTCGCCACTATGATAATAAAGCACAAGCAGACAACAGATTACATACACTGGGCATCAAAGATCGCCACCAGTGCAAATAAACACGCCGACAAAATAATATACAAAACCGACAACACTTCAATAGAGTTCAAGAAAGGTTAGCCCTGCTGGGGAGCTGCAGCGCAAGCAACTGAGCAAGATGATGAGACTGCGCTTGTTCAACACTTATATCTTCCTCACTCTGAAAGATAAACAAGCAGACATATGATAGGTTTCGCACATAAAAGTATCAGTGCTGACAATTAATCACATTTCTTACTGACAAATAAAGTGACACAGTTTAAAATTGCATTAAGACAACATGGTATTGTTCAGGTCAAGACATGGCAGGAAATGACATTGTGAAGGAGTTGGCAGCTTCACGACACCACTGGATTACAGATCAAGAACTCATAAGTATCAATGGTTAGTTTGCTATCAATTTATCCCATTTCAGATTGGCAAATAAAGAGACGGTTTAAATAATAGTAGAATGATATGACATTGTTCATAGTTAAGACATTGCAGAATATGACATTGTGCTGCAGTGGGTAGGTTCACCACACCACTGGATTATAGATGAAGAACAGAAGCATACATGCAGTGCAAAATAAGATCACTTGCTCTGAATAGTTTAATTTACATGGTATGAAGAAGGAACTTGGTTGTACAACTAAAAACTTAAATTGAGAAGGACAAACTTTTGTTTATGAACTACATAATAAACTTTAAACATGCAATTTGATGCAAACACCAAAATAAACAGCTGTTGCAGTCATGCCTAACCAAATATACACAACAAAGTTTAAAGGCTTGAGAAGGACAAACTTACATTACCGGTGAAGACATGCTCTATAAAGCCCTTGTCCATGCTGATGGGGGGGGGCAATTCAAGAAGTTTAGCACATAATCTTCTTCATAAGCATTGCCTTTATTCTACATTTTGTTAAGAGTAAATATAGATGTGATAATATATGAAAAAATGGAGAATATTTAAGATAAGATGAAGAGTGATGCTACATAACCATGTAGCTATAAATGTATGTGCAGCAATACAGGCAAAAGGCACAGCCAAGAGCAATGCACAGCTAAACTTCTTCAGTACCAACCTTATGGTAAGAGTAAATATAGATCTGATGTGTAGAAAATGGAGGGCAAAGGAAAATAAGCTGCAGAGTGATGGTACATGAACAATTGCCTGTCAATATAAGTACACTGATAAAGGACATCATGTACTTACAAGAACAATGCAGAGCTAAAAAAATTCATTGACATTGGATATATTCTACACTAATGTAACCATTCATACAGATCATATAATTTGGAGCGAACAATTGATAAGCAAGCTATCATGCATACTGCTGTCACATAATGAACCAGGTATGTATGCAAGTACAGTGATACAGGACAATAGGTACTAACAAGAGCAAAGCAGCGGGCAACATATTTGCGATGTCCTGTCGTTCTTTTCAAACCGGAATTCTTCTTTGAGCTGATTTCCTGCAAAAAAGATCTGTAAGGCACATGCGGAAAAGTAGAAGTTCAAATTGTCATGTGATTTCATAGACAGTACCTCATCCTGGGAACGAGACCAGTGCATAACAAGGTTTTTCCATTCAATGTCTTCTAAATTTAGCACAGGAGACTTCACCAGAAATTCGTTTATAGACTTGCCATGAAAGTGTGATTTCCTCAGGTAACATCGATACTGCTGCAATGCTTCCTTGAAAAGCACAAGCAAGCTTTGCTCGTCTTGACTATCCAGATTGACCCTCACCTAGTTACAACAATGTAATGTAAATCATTGATGTGTTCGATCAGCAGAAAACAGGAAAATAATAACCACGAATAATAGCACTTACACGTAAGTTGGACAGAAAGATGTGAAAATGGTGTTTGTCTTCACTATAATCTTCCCATGATGGGAATATATGCACGTAGTCCCTAACAACATTGAAAGCATTGTCTTTTAAACTGGGAATAAATGGAATGGGGTTCCAATCTACAGGAATTGGCCGTCTCTGCAGTTGGGATAGGTCTTCGGCTGGTGGACGTGCTGTACTTATTGCTGGAGTGGGATTTTTCTATGGTATGGCTGGTGCTATGGCAAATGAAATCGGTATACATTTTGCTGGAGTGCAGGTCCTGTGTGGTGGGGCTAGTGGTGTGGCTAGTGAAGTATGGGTACAGTCTGCTGGAGTCGGTCCTATGTTTTGTGTCACTGGTTGTACAACCAATATAAGTGGGGCGCTGTATGATTTCTCCGGCACCACCACATTTTTCAAGGACTTTGCTGGTGCTCCTTCAGGTTCGGCAATCACCCTCTTCCTTTTTGATGTCTGATGCACAAGAACAACATTTGAGTGAAAAAACATGGTATGACGACAGATGGAATATGTATTGATAATGGATGGGCATGGCATCTCGAGTTATATGATGAGTAAACTAAGCAGATGGTGGTGCAACAAAGTAGAAGAAATGCAAGACAACATATGCAAGATACGTGCAATCAATAAAACCTTGCCAAATTAGAACATGCACCTTGATGGGTGAACAGGACAGGCCATCTGCCTTTGACTCCTCGAGGTTAGAATAGTCATTAGGATGATATTCTGAACAAGAATCAACAGGTGGGGAGCGTACAAGTTTCATTGCTTCCAGAATGGCACTCAATGCCTTGGTGCCTATTTTGTAAGTCATTGCAGTGTTCCACAATATTGTTCTGATGCGCGGATTCTGATATTCACTGTAATTGCATATAATATCTAAGAACCATGAAAACATAAATAGTTGTGAGATTATCTTTGTAATGCAGATGATATTCTAATATAGGGGCGCCCCTGTAAACACTTATGTGCTATCACTGGATTCTGATGAGAGAGCTCATGTGTGCTGTAATATCGTGTGTGCATTTATATAATCTGGCACAAGTACACAAAAAAATAGGCTCCAAAAGTAAGGATAGCTGGCAGATGATAGGTTCGTAATATACTGTATAGAGAGTTTATTGCCAAACCATGATAACAAGAGCACACATCAACTAGGAAGATCATAGTGTACATAACAGGGGTACACCATAACCACGATATATAAATCGGGAAAGTGGAACTGGCTTGAAAATACGGTGTTGTATTGCCGCTAGTAATTGAAAGCCTATCG
The DNA here is from genome assembly GCF_002162155.2 of Triticum dicoccoides. Taxonomy (NCBI): domain Eukaryota; kingdom Viridiplantae; phylum Streptophyta; class Magnoliopsida; order Poales; family Poaceae; genus Triticum; species Triticum dicoccoides. Next base: position 481,953,442 of record NC_041381.1, on the reverse strand, counting down.
ATCACGTACAGGCCAGCACTATCGAACATGGTAAAGAAGAGCAAGCAAATTTTGGATAATAAAATGTTGGTTGCGCAGTGCCCACACATGATGAACCAGAGCGCATTAAGAATGCAACTCCCAGCTGTCTCTCGACCATTTCAGGCGGTTGGATGTAGATCCTACGTCTCCCAATCCTTCTTCTTCCTCGTCTCTGATTCTTCCCATACAGAACACCGCACGGGCCGCCAGCCGGACCACCGGCCCCCACCGCCTGTGTTCCTCCGCCACCCCACCCCCACCGCGTCGAGTTTTCTTCATTCGGCGAGGCCCCACAACCACCCGAGCCCCTTGGATCGCACCGGCGAACTCCGGCGAGCTATGAAAAATCGACTGACCCAATTTTGAAATTTAGTCTACTGTGATTTAACTAGTGTGGAATATAAAAGGAGAAAACCATAAGCATTGGGAGTATAGTGTTGAGCGTGCCATGGCGGATCTAAAGGTGCAAACCAGATAAAGGCAACTTCACAACCAAGACAAGAAATCAGAGTAAAGCAGTGGCGATCTATTTTCTTGCTGCGATAAATAAGTTGAGCAGATATGAAAGAGTACCGCCTCTGCTGTGGCGGCGTGTACGCATCTGCTGAGAATTTGACGGTGCTGCGGTAGCGATGGCCGTCGGCAGCGTGGAAGCAGATCTAGGAGGGTAGACGGTGGTGGCGGGGCGCGGTGGATGAGACAGTCGTAGGAGCGGCGCCGGCAAGGTGGACAATGGCGGGGATGAAGCGAGAGGACGGGATGCAAGGATCCTGGTCCGAAGGCGTGGATGAGAGAGGTTGATCTCTTGTAATGGACGGCGGCGTCGGGGTATCAGCTCCAGCATGGTGGAGGACGGCGGTAGATGGGGTGGCGGACGGCGGCGGATGGAGGAGGGTGGGGTGGAGAGGGTATTTTCGCGCCCACGAAGTACGAATAGGGAAAAGAGAGGTAGAGAGGAAGGGGGGAACCATGTATTCAGGGCGCGCTTGTCTCAAATGTGAGGAAATTTACAAATTTAGCCCCTGTTTCAAATTTCTACTACATCACAGCAACATTAGTCGGTTGGGGATAGGACGTTAATCTCGCATACACCGAATATTTGCCGACGAGAGTTTGTTTTTGGCGCCCACCGTGTATGAATATGAATCGGGGAGGGAGTCCATTTCGGCCGAGGGCACACTGTGTTTTGGCGCCCACCATGTATGAATCCGGGTGAGAGGCGGTTACGTCACGTTTGGGTGAAATTACAAACCTACCCCTATCGAAACCTATAGATATCCAGCAGATAGGCTTTGCGTGGCAGGGATAGGCAGTAGTGATTTCCATCTCGCAGATTTTGGTTTCGGGCGGTTACTGCGACTTTCCCCGCTTCGTTCAAATTTTGCAGAGTGCATGTTTACCCTGCCAACTCAATTCGAATCCCGTTTGTATTCTACTATTTTTTCGGGCGGGAACCATTTTCAATTGGAATTACATTCTATATACATCATTTTTTATATATACTTTCAAAAGCACAACACCATTTATACATAAATATGGTTTACAAATGGCATGATCTCAGATTCATATGGTTGTATCCATCAATTTGGATTTTCAAATATTTGAAACCACTTTATGTTGAAATCCAATGTATGCATTCCTCGCTAACTGTCTCCAATTAATGTGTGTTTCATGCGTTTTTTTAACTTCTCAAACATGTATAATGTGTTTCACACACGCAACATATAGTGTAATCCCGTTTAGACATTAATTGCATATAAACCAATTGTTTGTAATTGAAGAATCTATGGATCACCAATATTGATAAACTATATAACATTACACGTGTGCCCAAATTCAAATGAATATGCATGTTTGATACACCAATTTGCGTTATGATATTATCGATGTCGTGATCTCCAGTTTAAATATTTGAATCCCCTTTAATCCAGATATTCGTATCATATAGCTATCACTCATGCTTATATAGGACTATCTCTCTGGACCTATACGTGTTCATCGTCTCTCAGGCATCTCTCGTGCTACCTGTATGTCGACAATGACCTTTTATCTTCGTAACACACTGACGGTACTCTCTCCCTTGACCTTCATCACTCTAGCTCTCTCTAAGTATACCTCGCTCCCTGCTATGTGTCTCTAGCTATGATTCTCCATGTGGAATCTCTTTCTGTCACACAAACACAAAACTTTGTCTCCCGGGGTCTCATTTCTCTCAACTATTCCCATGTGTGCCACTCGCACACCCCTCATACAAAGATGTCTTTCGCTCCTTAGATATGAGAACCTACGACTCTTCCTCTCCAATATCTCTTTCTCACACACAAACACAAACTCTGTCTCCCAGGGTCTCATATTTCTCCATTGTTCTCTTGTATGTCGCTCAAACACACCCTCTCTCCCTAGAGATATCTTGTGTTCCCTCATATGTCTTTCTAGCTATCACTCTCGTTGTGAAATATCTTTCTCTCTCGCAGACACAAAACTCCGTCTCTCTGGATATCATTTCTCTCTAATATCTGTTTGTATGTGACTCACATGCACCCTCTCTCTATCTCTCTCACACCCACACACATAACCCAGCCTTTTGATCCACTCGACTCCTATCTCCAGCGCACACTAGCTAGCATCTTTATCTTTCTATTTATCTATTTCTCCATCAACCTTCTTTCTCGCCCTCACTCTTGATTCCTATCACGCACACTAGATATGTTTCTCTCTACATGCAGTCAAGTGCCCTCTCACACACATATATAACTTCACCCTTTGAACCACCCGACGGTCATCTCCAACACCCAAACTAATGGATGTCTCTCTAGCTAGCATCTCCATCTCTGTATCTATCTGTAGTTTCTCCATCAACATTTCTTTCTCGCACGGAGTCTTGCTTCTTATCACCCACACTATATATGTCTATCCATACATACGCATTTATAGGTTGATCTCTTTTTCACAATCGTTGCACCTTACCCCCTCTGCTCGCCATAGATGCATGCTCCAGCCCACGCCACTATCTCATAAAGACAAAAACACATGCTCAATTGTCGGGCCTTATTCCCTGCATTCTCACATGCATGCATATTGTCATACCGATCCGTCTCTCCCATGTCGTTGATCTTAGGACTTATGTCTTCTTTCTTTTATCTCGATCATGCGCGCGCGCACACACACACATCCCACGTATACATGTATACCTCTCACACATGCACGTTCAAGGTCTCTATGTCTCCATACGTAGTTAATTACCCTCAATCCTAACGCCACATCGAATCGTTCTCCTCTTTTGTGCACATAACCTCCGCCTAGTTGGGCAAAACACACACTGACACTTAAAAATCTCCTTCTAGCTACCCCCCCGCCCGCGCCTCTCACTCTTCCCCTATATCCCCGAAACCAATAAGACCATCCCTTTGTTTAATTCCCGCCTACATGCACCATCGATATATAGTAGTCTTCCTTGGTGTCTCTCGAACAAACACGTTCTCTCGATGTCGACTCCTCTCACACGCACGCACATTCTCTTCCCTCCCTACGAGCATTTTCTCTCTCGCACCCCATCGTTGGTGGCCTCTGCCATACACATCACCTCTCTATGATGAAGCCATGCACACTTAAATTACATCCGCCACAGAGGACCCCGCGACACACACACACACACACACCCACACACACCCACCCACGCACGCACGCACGCACCCCCCCACACACACTAAGACTCCATCTCTCTCT
>NC_041381.1:481890561-481949414 GCF_002162155.2 Triticum dicoccoides | reverse complement strand
CCCCCACACTTAGACTCCATCTCTCTCTCTCTCACACACACACAAACTAAGACTCCATCTCTCTCTCTCTCTCCTATCTCTCTCTCTCTCTCTCACACACACACACACCACACACACACTAAGACCCCATATCACACACACATGCTCTAGGCAGAGCATTTGTTCCTACCACCCTTCATCCAACCTTACCCGTATGATAAAGAATCACCTTTATTTACTTGCATAACATGGACAGATTCCACTTTACTTTAGTAGTCAGCAAACTTATCATCTGTACCCTTATAAAAAATGAGTTGGTGATGATGGTGTGCCTGCCATCTTGTAATACAGACCGTATGATCTATATCTGACGGATAGGAAGCAAACTATGATAATTTTACAAAAGATACCCGCACCTCTCTCCACATCATTATCTCCCGCAAGCTCATTGCTCAACAATTAAAAAAGGAACAAGTCTCTGGAACAATCTAGCATGCATGGTGGCCGCTGCCGCCTGCCGGCGCCGTCCATCCCCATGCCTCCGCCCATTCCGACCACCAGTCACCACCAGCTCCACTCCTCCTTGCCTTATCTCTCATCTTTCATTTTTTCGATGACATTCTCGAGATACCAGTTTTCTGATAAAATTCTCGAGATATCATTAGTTTTTACACATGGGATTACTCCTGCATGGGTCAATCACAACATGTATTTTGTAAAAAAATGCATATTGATGTTCCGTGCAATGCACGAGAATCTTGCTTGTAATTATATAACGCAAATCACGAGCAGGAAGTGACATTTTTTTGACAGAACCATGTTAACATGGCCACGTAAATCATGAGCATGAAGGAGAAGGGAAGCGGGCTGTGGAGTAACTTTTTACCACAATTTCTTAGGAAACTGAGTGCAATAATTGAGTAGTTTTGCAAACTACCATTACTATTACACCTAAAACGGTTCAAAACCTATACTCCCTTGCCAGCGCGCGCTTCCCGCGTGAAACGGTCAGCGTCACCCTGGAGCGTCAGTGCCGCATTAATGCCCGACCAGAGCGGAAGCGACCTCTCACTGGCGCCGGCTTTGAAGTGGCGCGACGGCTGAGAGAGCGCCGCTTCCCGGTGCACGCGACTGCTCCGCGTCGAGACTGGCCATAGGACCTGTTTGGATCCATGGGTTAGAGTTAGTTTGAGATAGTTGGGGCTCAAATAGCCCTAAAGTATCCAAGCATGAGGGTTTAAATTGGAGCAAGTTGCACCGAACCCACCAAAAAAAACTATCCCACCCAAGAGGTGCTAACTGGAGATAGTTCTCATTGGGACCACTGAAAAATCACTTTTCTCTCTCCATGAAGTGCATTTATTGTCAATCTAACCCTGTCACCCAAACACCTCTTTGGCTATAGTTAGTTCAGGGTTAGTCATGAGTTAGTCTAACCTCTAGCTAAGTTAGAGTATCAAACAGGAGCAGTATAGGACATGCAAGTTGCTCAAAGCATACAGACAAATTCGTACGTGAACGTATTTTTTTATTTTTGAAAACGGAACGTGAAAGGAATTTTTTTAGAATGCTCTTGGCATGTCGCTAACATGTGATAGTTAACCGACCTCAATAGACGGCAGAAACGCCAGCCAGCCGCACTTTGATAGAGACAAGGAGGGAGAAGCGATACAGGCTGCTGGATTACTAGAGATAGGTGTCGCACAGAAGCCAAGAAATATGGTGATAGCGTGGGTTAGCCATGTACTAGTATGATGTAACTACACTGGGCTGCCGTGTTTCTACTCTTCCAGTCCACTGTGGAGATGATTGGTTAATTTTATATTGCCGAATAATATTAAATATTATGAGTGCAGACGCTCCACCACAAGGTTCCTTGCTCCTTCTCGATCGTCCGAAATCTATGTTCTTCCACTCTATTTTTTTTACGTGAGCTTTGTTCATCCTTTTGCCAACACGCGAGACATCTAGCATCAAGGCGCACGTGTTATGCAATGATCGTTCCATATATATGAAGAACACGTGGCACTGGAACTACGAGACGGACATGTACCCAGGAGTGGACGTACGAACCTGAGTAATGTAGCGCAGTAAGTGAAGTAGAAAGGCACAAATGGTATGAACATGCGTGGCATACATGGTGTGTTTGGTTGCGTTCTTGTCTCAGCATAATTTTTCCCTCTTCATGCATGCTCAACTCAACACCCCTCTTCATGCATGCTCTCTTCATGCATGCTTCTAGTGTATTTGTGCTAAACTAGTGTGGACTCATGCACCCTCCATACACTCTACCAAACACCCAAAAGTAGGTCGAGAAGGGAACTATTGGGCGGCATTTGTCTCTTAGTACGTACTACCACTAAATGTTGTACGTGCAATGCACGGTGATGTTATGGAGTACGTGCCTAAGTACTCTACTACTACTATATTAGTTGCAGGCACATATTAACTTTTATATTTGTTTACGTGTATGCCCCGAGACCTTCCAACTAGACGTGTCTTTCTCTCCAGGTCGCACTTTGTATCGTTCATACCACTAAGTACTACTACGTGTGGTCTCCGACCCAGAAGTGGAAGAAGTGGAGACGCTCTACCACATTGTTTTTTTAAGCTGGGCTCTACCATGCTGTTCATGTCCCCCTCCTTTTGCTGACGTGTGGGACATCCAGCACGTGCCGTGTTTGGCACCCTTCGTCATAAGAGTTCAAACGCTAGCATTCATCAGAAATAAAAAATAATTATAAATTGGCAGTGATACTATTTTTTTGCGAACCAATCAGTAGTGGTACTATACCACGTGGTTTCCTTGCTCCTTGATATCCGAAAGAATACTTCCATTCGCCAACATGTGGGATGTCGACCATCCTGGTCCACTTGCCATGCACGCAGAACTCAAAGGGAGAATCACCCAGGTCGTCGCGCCGCAGTAACAATGACTAATGAGCCGTCAAATCACATGCCCACTTCCCACTTTGAAGTTGCTCGGACGAAGGAACCATCATGACTTCGTTGAATTCCGCTTCTTGAAGAAAACTACTGTACCAATAGTACTGCTAGCTACAGTATTTACTCCAACAAAGGCCTCCTTTCGTTCATAGGGTAGGAATATGAAAATCATAGGAAGTGAGATGACATGCATCTCAATTCCTATAGAGAAAGAGATGCCATTAGATGCATAGGATAGTAATTTTTCCATTTAGTCTAGGCTAATGTACTGGTAATTTGCTCTAAAAACTACAGTAGTAACTAGTAGTACTGGTACGTGCTCGTACTCAGACATAGACACACACACTAACTACTAGTACTACTACTTCTCACATGCTGGCCAGACGCCGTCGTTCTCCTTCTCGGCTTTGTCGGCGACACCGCACAGTGCTTGGATCTCCGCCGACCTCTCCGCAGCAGCGCGTGCGTCCTTTTCTTTCTTGCGGCAGCGGGCCTCTCTTTTCTTGAGTGCTTTCTGACTTTTCCGTTCCCTCTGTGCGGCTTTGGCCGCCTCTTGCTCTACCGCCCATTCGGCCTTGGCATCTTCAAATTCCTCCCACATAGTTGTGAGGTCGCGAGCGGCGATGAACTCGGCACGGTGGGATGCCATCACTTCCCTATCATTTTGTGTGCCTTCATGGGCGGCGAGGAACTCGGTGCGGCAGGATGCCATCGCTGCCTTACCGGTTAGTGTGCGGCGCGATGGCATGAACGACGCTTGGTGAGAGCTCTAGGGTGGAGTGGCCGGACAACCGTATAGTGCATTGGTTTGTCAAGAGCTCAAGGACAGAAGACGAAGCAAATTAGGATTCCCCTTCAATCCTGGTCATTTATTACCGAGTAAAATGCATTGGCGGTCATCGAACTTGTCTTGATAGCTCACTTTGATCATTGTATACGAGATATGGTGATTATACGGTCGCTGGCTCAGTGTATAGCTCCGTATTTATATGGTTGACCAGTCAGACAGTCCGCATGCGCCTCATCAACTTGTGTTCTTTATCTATCTACGCGGGCCTACCTGTGAATGGAGAAAGAAATACTGTAAAAACCAAAATTTGTGGGCCAGCGCTGGAGATGCCCTAACTATCATGCTATAATCGCTAACAATCCTCCATTATTTGGCAGGGAACAGTTATCCCTCAATCAAAATCAGATCCACAGTGTTTTGCACTCCTCCCACGTACTGTAGCACGTCATATCACGCGAACTAGCCCGCCTAACGAGCGGGAAAGCACCGCCCTCGTCATTTTGTTCTGGATTTCTATCGATCGATCGCACGAAAATGTTATGCTTCGCAAGTTCTAAAGGAAAAGGCAGCACACTTACGACTCATACGCGTCGCAACCCCGATAGTACGGCTCACACGCCGCTCACCAGAGGGGACACGCATTGTCTTGCAATTTCACTGACATGTGGGACCGTAATTGAATAAACCGTCGATAGCCGAAATCTAATCGCTCCGCGGGCGTCAGCTGAGAAGAGAGAAACGGGGGAGGGAGAAGAGATCGCCCGCCCTCCGCGCACGGACTCCAAGAAATATATGGTGATAATGTGAGGTGGGCCATGCTGGAGTCCGGACCGCTTCCGGAGCCCGCTCTCACCGCCCTAGCCGCTCAAGACGCCAGTTGCCCGCTGCATGCATAGCAAGTAGTCCCCACTTATGTGGAGGAGAGAGAGGCATTGACAAAGTCAAGGAGTAACAGTGGAGACAATAGCTTTCATCAAAAATAAACAATGAATACTCGTTGCTCGTCCTCTATATCAGAAAGAATACTTTCATTCGTCGACATGTGGGACGTCGACCATCCTGGTCCACCTGCCATGCACAAAATTATCCTGGTCTACCCCGGTCGTATCGCAGGCCCAACCTTTCCCACTATAAGTTGTTCGGACGAAGGAACCATCATGACTTTGTTGAATTCCGTTTCTTCAAGAAAACTTACTGTACCCACAATACTGCTACCACACACGAAGACTGGACGGCACTGTACCACGTCATATCACTGAAACCCACTAGGCCAAACTAGCCCGCCTAGGTCATCTATTTTGGAACGGAGGGAGTACGTCTCTGCACTGCTATGATTTTGTGTTGCACGTTCTCTATACTTTTGCTACGATTTTCCTACCCTATGAACCAAATGAGGCCTGAATGTATGTCGACTATTGTTCGATCGATCGCTAAGCCTACAATTTTAGGAGCTAGGGCTATTGGTCGATCAACGAGGGATAAGTATAAGAGTACCATGAGCTCATCAGCCCCAACGTTTCTCTTCGGTGAGTGTTTTGCAAGTACTATAGCTCGCATAGTAGCTATCGTACTAGCACCAAGAATCATCAAACAAGCCCTGCTGATATGATAAACAGTTCAAACTTACATCTAAGCATGCCATATATTACATCAAAAGCTGGTGAGGATACATCCATTTCCATAACTCGGAGAGGGTTCACATGATTCATCGCATGATTCACTATCAAACAAAAGTAGCAAGATCCACCCACACAAGACAGTGCACTAGCCCTAAGATGGGCTTGATAACACGCATCATTCTGGTAAGTAAACACAGGGCAATGCAAACTACCCTGAAGGATTAGCGTGACCAACTATTTCTTGTCATCGATCTCTCGGGCAATGACCACAACGCGGACAACGGCATGGGAATCGATTTCTAGGGCGATGTCCACAAGACTGACCACGACATCGGAATCGATCTCTGGGGCGATGTCCATAGGATGGACAGCGGCATCGGAATCGATCTCCGGGGCGATGCCAACAGGACGGGCCACAACATCGGAATCATTAAGGACAACCACAAGCACCTGCACAACCCTAACATATTAGCAAGCACATTGCAAATAATCAAAAAGCAAGCACATTGCAAATAATCAAAAATCACAACTATGGTAATAATCCATTATTTTTTACCTTGTGCAGCTCACCGGGGGATCTCATCCCTCCAGGGGCCATCTCCTCATCCTCGATGGGGCCATCACCTTGGCAGGGGAATACTGCTTCTCAACAGAGACTATCTCCTCAAACTCGGTCTTGAGCCTCACATAGGTGGCAATCAGAGTTCCTGGGGTAGGCACGGTGGGGCCCTTGCTGTTCTTCCAACTTTCTTTGAGGAGTTCGTCCGCCAACGTCCTCAACTCTTTGGCCAGTGCTTGTTTCTTGGAGTTCTTCGTCTCCATGGGTTGGCCCGCCAACATGGTCAACTCGTTGGTCGGTGCTCGCTTCCTGGAGATCACTGTCTTCAGTGGGTTGTCCGCCGGCAACTCTTTGCCTAGTGCTCCAGGATCCATCAATGAACTGACAAAAAAAAGCAATCGAAAGGAAACCACAATCACAATAAAAACGGGAAAAGAATAGGATGTGAGAATCGGTCGGTGCTTCGCAAAAAGAAGATTATTGGAATGAAAATATAGCAGCATAATTGATTCGCCCACCTTTCCTTCGTCGGTAGAGAAGAAAAATGGCAGAAGTGAGTAGCCTGGAGTGAGGTTTTCTTCAAGAAAGGGAAGAAAGGGCTTGAATGAGCGTTCCAATGAAATGATGATTGCTTCGTCCAGTCCAACTTGGAGGCCACCTTACCACTACTGGTAAAGGTGTGGGTTTTGTGATATGACGGGTCATGACGGCCACACCGGGGTGACAGGTGAGTCTCGACTGTAGCACCTCACTGTGATTTGGTGGATGGCATGCGGGCCCGGATGCTTTGAAATGTCCCGCATGTAGATAGAGTGGTTAGTCATATAGGAGTGCTCAATATTGTGCACCGCGACCAAGGCGGAGAGGAAAATGAGAGAACTACGTAATTAGTGCATGAGTTTAATTAGGGTATTTTTGTAAAGTACGAGATACATTCCTCCAATAGCAAAATGCCTTGGTTCATGAGATTTGAGATTTGAGCCCTATAAACCGGAAGGGAGGGGGTACTCCACACGGTGTAGTCTAGTCACTTGTTTTTTTTGAGCCGAAGTCTAGTCACTTGTTGAAATCTCTAGAAAGGCAAATACTCCTTTCCGGTTTACAGGTCTATACTACTCCCTCCGTCTAGGTGTGTAAGTCATCTTACAAAAACCAAATAGTCCCAAAACACTTAGGCACGGTGCATTAACTTCTACCTTGTTTCTTGTTTCTTGACATACGTATCAACCAATAAGAGATGAGAGGTGTGCATGCTTTTAATGACTTGCAATGGCTAGTTCATTGCATGGAATGCTATTAATTAGCAAATAAACATTGGTGACCCCAGGAGGAAACGGTGCTAAGCGCGTGGACCTATGCAGAATGAGTATCAACCAATGGATAATGGAGTTTAATTGTTAAACAATAGCAATTTTGTCTCATGCAAGAGCCTGGCTAGTACTCCAAGGAACCGCACCACATGAGCGTTCGCAACTGCCACGTTCGGTTTGCGCTTGGCTCTTCGCCTCTTCGAGAAGACGAACAATGATGTTACTCCTACTTCTACAGTATCGAATCCACTGCTGCATGTCCGTCCACCTCGTGCAGGAGGGATAGCGTGTAGCGAAAGCTTCTACTTACTGCTCCTGCCTTTGCATCCATGACAGGTGGGCCCAATAGGTGGTTGGCCCACCTGTCATGCAGCCAAAGGCAGGTGCAGTTAAGGCATCGGAGCTCAGTCCGCGAGGGAGAGGGCGTCGTAGTAATCAAATTTCTCGGTCTTGTACGAGTTGACGCGACACATCAAAGCACTGCACTCGATAAAAGTCTTTTTACACATTTCAAATGGGCTACTTCGTATGTAGGAGTAGACATATTCTGCTTCGTATGTACTCCCTCCGTTCCAAAATATAAGTCTTTTTAGAGATTTCACTATGAACTACATACGAAACAAAATGAGTGAATCTACACTCTAAAATATGTCTATATACATCCGTATGTAGTTTGTAGTGGAATCCCTAAAAAGACTTATTTAGGAACGGAGGGAGTAGTCAGTTGTTGCAATCTCTAAAAAGACTTATATTTGGAAACGGAGGGAGTACAACGCATGCATGCATGCCGTGACTTTCCTTTTGATACTTGCATGTGTTGATTTGATGCACCTTGCCAAATTTTGACTATAAATTTAACTAACCAAATTTTCATGCATGTCACAAAAAATCATGGGGCTGTTTGGATTGTGACTATGTTTTTCTTATGTTGCCACATTATTTTTCCCACACTTGCCACACTTGCCTAACCTGAGTTGCTCAAATTGTTAGACACACTTTGGCTTGCCTAAGGGAATCTTGCCACAATTTTTGTGTCTATGACATGTGGGGTTCACTGCTAATAAAAAAATTCTTGTCTTAGGTGTGGCTAATAAAAAAGACTTATATTTAGGAATGGAGGGAGTAGAAAATATAAATAATAATGCATGTTGGGGCAACCCACGTTTCCGCTAATTTTAGTCGTGGGCTTGTTTACAATTTTTACGAGGGGGTGGTTGTTCATTTAATGGAGGGACTTGTAGTACCAGACTTGAATGATACAAAGTGCGACCTGGCACACCGTAACACCAGTTGGAACAAGCGGGTAGCTATCTCAAAAAACAATCAACAACTAAAAAAAACCGTGACCTGGCATGTAGTAGTACACAATTTTAAACGATTGTTTTGATGGAGTGAAAAAGGAAAACTACCCCACTACTTATATATAGGCCGGAGCCTTCGCGGTTGCTTGCTAGGGCTGCTCTATTCACACACTCTCATCCTCTCCAGATCTAAACAAGATAGGGGTAGTAACATTGTCTTTCTCCCTTCAAAAAACACTGGCTTTCTATCCTCACCGCTGGTTACAGATCCGGACGTATCCCCCTCCGTCGGTGAAGGGGATGAGGGGCAGCATTTAGGCCGTTGTCGACAGCGAGGGAGGAGACCCACTGCCTGCCGCACCGTTATCTCTGGCCGAGCGCCGGTGCGGGAGGTCCTCCGATCCTTTCGTCATTGCTTGTGGGCGGATCCGGCCTCCCACCGCCAACCTATCCACATCCTGACGACCTTCAGGTATATCTTCGTTCGAAACCGCCTTAGCTCTACTTCCCCAGCTTGCTATGTTGCTGCATGTGCATCATTTTCTACCTCTCAGCCCATCTCGATTGGATGGTCCAACGTCACCTATTTTTTTCTTCTTCTATTGTTAGAGGTAAAGCTACTTCATGGAGTCGAATCTTGTACTCCCTCCGTCCGAAAATACTTGTCATTGAAATAAAGTGGGGGTGGGGGAATTTAGTATGTACTCCCTCTGTTTCTTTTTACTCCGCATATAAGATTTGGTCAAAGTCAAACTACACAAAGTTTGACCAAATTTACATAAAAAATTATGAACATCTACAGTACTAAAACTATATAGTATGAAAATATGTTTCATGGTGCATCTGAATATATTTACTTCATATTATGAATGCTTATATTTTTTAATATAAAGTTAGTCAAACTCTATAATGCTTGACTTTGACCAAACCTTATATGCGGACTAAAAAGAAACGGAGGGAGTACATCAGACTTGGTACAAACAGGAAGGAAAGGGGATGAGAGTAGTACAGACTGGTCATCCAACCGGTCTCTTTGTCGAAAAGGGAAATATAGGGGTAACGATGTACACAGTGGTATGACCAGGACTAGATTTGCTATCCACACATAGGAGTAGGTGGCTAGAGTGAACAAAAATGGGACCAACCCAGATATGTTTCTTGGATGTTTGTTTCTCGGGGTAACAAACTATGAATCACCACTTTATGCCCATGTTTACGTACATTGTGCTGTACTGCTGGTGCACCCACTGTCCCATGCCCTTATACCAAATATTTAGGCTCCGGTCGGAATAAAGGGGCAGAAAACATAGATCTTGATGAAAATAGAGGAATAGGAAAGGAATGTAGGTATAAAACTATGGAACAGCGAACCGGAGGAAACTCTCAAGAGAATGTGTTCGGATGGACTACGAAATGTACAGATTTGTTTTTTTAGAGTAGCATGCTTGGCAGTATGAGATGCTATTTGTTTATTCAGCTGCACAGTGACCACTCTTGTCCTCACCTGACGTACCACACATAGGTTGATTTTTTTATTTCGGCAAACACAGCACAACAACCTGTCTAACGCATGGCAGCGAGCACCTGCCTTAGGCTTCCGCCCAAAAAATGAGCAGCGCATGGATGTTTCTAATCCGATGGAATCAGTACTACCAGACCAGCTTTCCTATGAAACACTATTCACCTTTCCCGTGTTCCGAACGGTTGGAAGGGAAAGAATACCGTAGGAATTGTGTTCCTACGAAAATCCTGCTCCAAACCTATGAACCAAATGCAGCCTTAGCTGTTCTTAATATAATGTCCCTGGTAAAAATGAAGCCATGCCACTGTTTTTACCTGTAATTGTTTAAGACTTTGACTAGTTTAGCCAAATGTTTTTGCCTGTAATTGTTTGAGACTCTGACTATTTCCTCTATGCCTTTTTGTGCAAACAGGGATATCCAATTCACCTGGTTGCTGTTGTGACCTTTTGGTGCACTGCACAAAACTCTTCTTAAAAGAAGTGATTTTTGTGTTGTTTAACTGGAATGTCAGATGGAACAGTTGGTTCATTTTGGTGGAACTACACAAAGGGAGATCCGTGTCCCAATCCTCATCATCCATATTGGCGCCATAACCTTCCTTTAGGTAAGAATGATATTTAATGCGTGCGTTCATCTCTTTTTTCTGACTGCCATGAGAAAATAATGCTGTTTTTTACTAGTACACTTGTACTCCCTCACTGACAAAACCAATTCTGAATTAGAAGGCCAATCATGTACTTGGTTTCACCAACTGGTGAGGAGAAAGAGAAACAGAGCATGAAGAGGAAGAAGAAGAAGAATAAACAGTGCCAAGGCGATCTTGCTGAAGCCATAGGTCTCAGTCGAGGCTATTCAAGGGCTCCGGCAACGATTACCTTACATGTGAGACGATCCTCCAGGGATCCCTTCCACTTCTGCTGTCTCACTTAATTAATTAGGAGTACTTAAGTACCAGTAATTTATTACTGCCTAATTTTCCTGTTGGAGTTAAACAAATCTTTAGTAGGACCCTATGCTGAATCATGTATGTGTGAATGTTTGTCTATGGAGGTGAATCATGTGGTGGAGCAGGGAGGGAATATTATTAGTGCCATGACATAATAGTGCTATTGTTTTGCATGTCAATTTATTGCCATTGGTTCAATGAGGCAATGTTTTGCGTATTGTCCATCATGAATTTGATGCTACTGTTTGAGTAATATGCTAATGCCTTCCTATCCTTTCTCATTAAGCTAATGAAGGTTTCACCTTGTTCCTACTTGTGCAAACATGGATCATGTTGTGCCAATCATACATTTTAGTGGAACTACACAAGACAATACAATGAACTGTATCCCAGCCAGTGCTTTAACTCTGCTGGAAGTTCTTGATAGTCTTTCGATATAATCTCAGCACTGGTAAACAAGAGTGATTTCAACCATACATTTGAAGTGCACAAAAATATATACTATTGTGTGATTCCAGTGTGTGCTTTTCATCTCTTATGGGACTACATGAATACGCTTTTTTTCTCAGGTTGGTATGGGCCTAAGGCCTTCATCCATATTAGTTTGCTGTCATCTCTATTTGTATCGTGCTACTGTCATGAGAAACTCCTTTATCTTTGCACTTTTAAGTTTTGCAACGTATGATAAATGGCAATGCTTTGAGTGTTGAGTTGAGCTAATTGGCACTGATTAAATAAACTAATACCTCTCTTTAAGCAAGACTACTATGTTGCTAACTTTACCCATTAAGATAATGAGGGTGCTTCTATTTGTTAGTGTATGTTTCATCAACTAGTCCCACTATTACAGTAATCTCACTCTCTCAATATATGTGCCAGCAGGGATGCTCGATTTTGGTGGAATTGCACAAAAACTTTGGGTGCTTCATTGCCTCAACAGGTTCCGTCCTTTCCTGTCAGTCGCTAATCTCCGCTTGCTTTCTTCCTTTGCTGTTAGTCGCTTGGCTTATCTCGGCTTCCAGTCAAAGGAAATAGTAATTGATATGCTACCTCACACATGTTGGTACTGGTCTTTATCCTGATTATTGTGCCTGTCATATGTATTGGTAATTTGGTATTGTGCTATTGTTTGCCAATTTCATAAAGGAGTAATTTGGAGCCTGAACTCGCAGGCAAATCATTACATCGGGTGATTTCAGTAGAACTGCACAAAATGATCAGATGGACAGGTACTTATGCTGCTGCTATGTACTCCAAAGTTCACTCAGACAAGCATCGATGTTGACAATAAGTGCCTATATTCATTCGAGTATCAACCGGCGTCAACCAATTGTCAAACTCCAAGTATTAGGAGAGTGAACGCCAAAAATATTGCTTGGTGCATAGCCCAGAAAAACGCAGTCCAGTCTTTGGTCCCAACTTGTGCCTTTTGGTTATCGGCACATATGGTAGCGAACTATATGGCATGGAGTCTAAAGATTCCAGACAAGTTGGTTGACGCGTATATTCATCTGGCACTTAATCAGTCCGCATGCCAAGTATGCTTCATTTTAGTTGAACTGCACAAAAAATTTGGGTGGTTCATTTTCTCAACCGCCTCCTTTCTCGCCTGCAATGTAGAATTTTGGCGAGATACAGGACCAAGATGAGCCAGTAAACTAGTTGGATGAAAGTAGTGGCCAAGTTGCTCAAACCTCCCTCGGCACGAGGCCACTATTTGAGGATAAACCTACAAGCAAAGTTCAGATTGTCTGTGCTGCCTCTTATGTACTCGAAAGTTTACTCGTACAAGAACTAACTTTAGCAAGAAGTACCTCTGATTGAACACCATTTACTAGTTTGTACCCTAGGTAATTAAAGTTCGTATATGGATCATATTGGCTGTGATCTCAATCATTTGGATGCATAAACATACTGCACATGTGTATATCTGAATCTTTTTGTGAATTATGTATGAATGTTGTCGTGTGATCTATCAATCATTTGGATGCATAGATATGCTGATCTTGTGTATATATGAATCTTTTGAGTTGTTGACAGTGAATGTTGGCTATGAATATGAACATGTCCTGTGAACCTGAGTTTGATATGAATTGCAACAGAACCAGTTATAACCCTTCTCCTCCTCTCAATCTGCGACTCCACTGCCGCGTTTTCCCATCTCCGAGTCGTTCCCGTCGGGGGCCTCGCCGTCGTCCACCGCCTCGCTGTGTTCGGTGTGGCGTGGTCAACAGACGGGAGTCATCGGAAGGACTATACGTGGAGAGCCTGACGGTTGGGACCCACGAGGTCCATGGTCGCACGCAAGGAAAGTTCCTCCTTATTAAGCTGAAAAAATGTTTCCTCCACCTGACATCTGGGACCCACCGGCTGTATCTTCGCACGGAAGGAAGTGCCTCCTTGTTTTGCGAAAAAAATTATTCATCCCGTTGACAGCTGGGACCCGTCAGATTTGGTGACTGACTTGTGGGCCTGCTAAGCAGACATGTACGCACGGCTTTGTCAACTTAATCAACAAATGATTCTAGCAGCTGGACCGTTGGATGTTAATGCAATAGCCGTGCTCCTTCTTCAACCTCTGTTCTTGCTCCTGTCTCCCGTGGGCGGCACCGCGCCTGTGCTGCCGCGCGCCCAAACCAGTGAAGTTTCCCACTCCTGTCCATCTACGACTCCACTGCCCCGTCTTCCCCATCTCCGGGTCGTTCCAGTCTGGGTGCGCTCGGCACGGTTTGGCAACATGGTCAACAACCGAGAGTCATCGGAAGATGACTGTACGTGAGAGGCTGACAGTGGGGACACACCACGCCCATGGACGCATGCATGGAACAAAATGTGGCGAGGTCAACGTGGTCAAGGAACGACTTCCATCGGAAGTATACTGTACGTGGAGAGTCTCAGCTGGGTCCACGGCCGCAGCAAGTACGCGCCTCCTTATTATGCGGAATATAGTAATTCCTCCAACTGACAGCAGGGACCCACTGGACGGGCCACCGTATTTTGCGAAAAAAATGTTTGCCCCCTGACTGCTGGGACCCACCTGACGGGCCACCGTATTTCGTGAAAAAAACGCCCCCCCCGCTGTTAGCTCGGACCCACCGGAAGTGCCTCCTTATTACGCACGAAAAAAATGAATACTCCCCCTGCTAGCTGGGACCCACCTTGGTGGGAGGCTGACTTGTGGGCCTACTAAGTTGACGGGGACGAAGGGCTTTGTCAACTTAGTCAATATGAACGATTCTAGCTCCAGTGACCGTACGATGTCCATCCAACGGCCATAGTGCTTCTTCAACCTCTGGTATTCTTGCTCCAGCCGCCCAAACCAGCGCCGGTCATGCCTCATGCTCCTGCCTCATGTGGCCGGCTGTGCTGCCGCGGAGGACTCATCGCCCCTACTATTCCCACCGCTAGCCAGGCCCTGCGGCGACGGCAACCTCACACCGCAGCCGAACCAGTGAACCCTCATACTCCTCTCCGCGCGGGCTTCCACTGCCGCGTCTTCCCCGGCTCCGCGTCGTCCCCTTCCTAGGCCTTGCCGTCGTCCACCACCGTGGTGCTCTCCGCGTGGCGTGGTCAACATGGTCAAGGAACGACTTCCATCGTAAGAGTACTGTACGTGGAGAGGCTGACAGCTGGGTCCACGGCCACAGCCCAGTTTTTTTGTGATTTGCCAAGTAAGTCGCTTTGTCAGGCCTGTTGGGCTGCAAATCTTTCAAGACGAGGAGAGCTTTCATTCGGCTGGCCGAGAAAATGGCCCATCAGTAATGAGAAATGGGCTGTACATTTTTAAAAAACATCAAACCGGCAATTAGTTTTAAATATCTTTTTTCATTTTGACATTTTAAATTACATTAATTTTTATCCGTGGAGAATTTGTTGGATTTTATATTGATATACATTTATTTTTTAAATCAGTTTGAATGTGAGTCGAAGTTTTGGGATTAAAAACAGTTCGGACCGCACCGAAATATGCAAAATTTTGTATAATTTTTTAACCGTGGCCACATTATGGGCTGTAATGCTAACAAAAAGAATATGGGCTCCAAAAAAACCTTAAGTATTAGCAAATGAGCTGTAAATTATTAGAAACAATGGCAGATGGGCTGTATGCTGTTTTCCACAGATTTGAGGCTTTCCTAAAAAAAGGTTGACGCACAAGCAGTGACTGTTGGATTGCCATCCAACGGCCGTCGTGCTTCTTCAATCTCTGCTCTTCCTGCTCCAGCCGCTCAAACAAGCGCCGGCGGGACTGCCTGCTCCCTCCTTCCCGTGGTCGGCTCTGCTGCCGCGCAGGCCTCACCGCCCCACCGTACTCCCATCGCTGGCTTAGCCATCCCTCTACTCACCCACACCTGCGGTTATTCTCCGGCGACGGCAAACGAACCAGTAAACCCTCGTACAGTCGTACTCCCCTCCGCGTGGGAAACAACTGCCGAGTCTTCCCTGCCTTCGTGTCATTTCTTTCCTAGGCCTCGCCGTCGTCCACCGCCCTGGTGCTCTCGGCGCGGCCTGGTCAATGTGGTCAACGACCGACATGCATCTGAAGTGGACTGTACGTGGAGAGGCCGACAGCTGGCTCCACGGCCGCACGCAAGGAAATGCCTCCTTATTACGCGCAAAATAATGATTCCTCCACCTGACAACAGGGACCCACCGAAAGGGCCTCTGTATTTCGCGAAAAAACGTTATCGCCGCTGACAGCTTGGACCCACCAGCTATATCTTCGCACGCAAGGAAGTGCCTCCTTATTATGCACAAAAAAATGAATACTCCGCCTATTAGCTGGGACCCAGTATAGTGGCAGGCTGACTTGTGGGCCTACTAAGTTGACAGGGACATAGGGCTTTGTCAACTTAGTCAATAATATGCACGATTCTAGCTCCAATGACCATATGATGTCCATCCAACGGCCGTAGTGCTTCTTCAACCTCTGGTCTTCTTGCTCCAGCCGCCCAACCCAGCACCGGTCGTGCCTCGTGCTCCTGCCTCCCGTGGTCGGCTGCGATGCGGCGGCGGCCTCACCGCCCCCTACTACTCCCACTGCTGGCCAGGCCATCCCTCTACTCACCCACACCCCCTGTTATTCTGCAGCGACGGCAACCTCACCCTCGTACTCCTCTTTGCGTGGGCATCCACTGCTGTGTCTTCACCGGCTCCGCGTCGTCCCCTTCCTAGGCCTCGCCATTGTCCACCACTATGGTGCTCTCGGCGCGGCGTGGTCAATGTGGTCAACGACTGACTTCCATTGGAAGAGTACTGTGCGTGGAGAGGCTGACAGCTGGGTCCACGGCGGCCGCAAGGAAGTGCCTCCTTATTACGTGCAAAATAATTATTCCTCCACCTGACAGCAGGGACCCACCGGATGGGCCACCAGTATTTCGCGAAAAAAACGTTTCCCCCCTGACTGCTGGGACCCACCAGCTACATCTTTGCACTCAAGGAAGTGCGTCCGTGCAAAAAAAAAACCCAAAACAATTTGCCCCCCTGACTATTGGGACCCACCAGCTACATCTTCGCAGGCAAGGAAGTGCCTGACAGTCGGGACCCACCTGGTCGAAGCGTACGTAGTGTTGTCATTCTGGTCGTGAAAGTGTACGTACATACTGGTCGATGTAGAGGTACGCACGTGTCGTAGTAGAGGCGCACACGTGTCGATGTAGAGGCGCGCACATAGCATGTACACGTACGTACAGCGGCGAGGGTGCAAGAAAGAAAATATGGCCACGTACATACATACGGGCAGGGTCTCGAATGCCTACTCGTGCATATGTATATGGCTGGGTCAGAACGGAGAAACAGTATCGTCGTTGTGTTCATGGGGAGCCAATGGAATGCGTCGTGTTCATGGGGAGGCAACGGAATGCGTCGTGTTCATCGGGAGGCAATGGAACACGTGGGAGCCAACCGGCTTGGACGGAACAGGTGATGGAAATGAGGCCTGGCGTACCACACAACGGAGGAAACAGACCTCCTACGTTCGGAACGGGGTCCTGTTGATCGGGAGGGGTGTGGCGTACCGCAAAATGGAGGAAATGGACCTCCTATAGTCGAAACGGGGGTCCTGTTGATCGGGAGGGGTGTGGCGTACCGCAAAACGGACAAAACGGGCCTCCTACGGTCGAAACGGGGGTCTTGTTGATCGGGAGGGGTGTGGCGTACTGCAAAACGGATGAAACGGACTTGTGTTGGAGCGTTACGGTCGAAACGGGGGTCCTGTTCATCGGGAGGGGTGTGGCGTACCGCAAAACGGGACTCCACGGGATACTGTTCATCTCCACCGTCGACCTCCTCCAGCCTCCACGGGCTACCGTCGACCTCCTCCAGCCTCCACGGGCTCCTGTTCATCCAGCCTCCACCGCGCGCTACTCCATCGGCTACAGTTCAACCACCCCTCCACCGTCTACTGTTCCTCCACCCCTCCACCGTCTACTGTTCATCCAGCCCTCCACACCACGGGGTCCTGTTCATCCAGAGGCAACGCCACCACTCACTGTTCATCCAAACCCCCCCGCAACGCTCACTGTTCATCCAATCGACCAGCTTCAGTTAGCAGCAGTAGCGAAGGAATCACTCCATCGGGTTCAGTTAACAGCCATCGATCGATCGCTCGGGTTCAGTAACGCGTAGCCTGCAGTGCAATCGCTCGGGTTCAGTTAGAGCCCAATGCCTCGCTCGGGTTCAGTTAGAGCCAACGCCTCACACGTGTACGAGAGAAACGCGCATCGCTCGGCCCCCGACCTCCCACCATAACCGGCAACTCCCCGAAATTGTCCTCCCCCTCGCTTCTACCACGGTTTTTTCCATCATGGACGGCCCAAAGAATGTCATGCAGCTGTGTCTCCGGCCCGCCCAGGACGAAAAGCCCATTTTCTGTCATGATTTTTTGTCATAGAAGTAGGAGCCCACCACATCTATGATGATACCGGGTTTTGTCACAATTATCGTCATAGAAGTGTCATATGTATGACAGAATTTTTTTTGTTCGGCCCAAAATGTCACGGTTGTGTCTTTTTTTGTAGTGATTCCAACTTCTCTATGGTTTACAAACTATTTTACTAGCCATAGAAGCATCAAAATAAGCAAACAACACATGAAAAACAGAATCTGTCAAAAACAGAACAGTCTGTAGCAATCGGTAACTAACGCAAACTTCTGGAACTCTAAGAATCCTACCAAAATAGGACATACTGGACAATTTGTTTATTGATCAGCAGAAAAAAGAATCAATGCAAAATCTCATTTCAGTGATTTATTGCATTTTTCTCGTGAGCGCAAAGTTTCTGTTTTTCAGCAGAATCAAATCAACTATCATCATAGTTTATCCTATAGGTTCTACTTGGCACCAACACTAATTAAAAGATAAAAACACATCTAAACCGAAAGTAGATGCAAAATTTATTACTAAATAGGAATAAAAACAAAAACACCAAGAAAATTGGGTTGCCTCCCAACTAGCGCTATTGTTTAACGCCCCTAGCTAGGCATAAAAGCGAAGATAGATCTAACGAGTGCCATCTTTGGCACTAAATTCATAAGTAGCCCGCATGATAGATTCATAAGGTAATTTGACTTTGTTTCATTTAAAGTTCTCCATGCCTCTATTTAATGGAAATTGGAATATAATATTCCCTTCCTTCATATCAATAATCGTGTCAATCATTCTAAGGAAAGGTCTACCAAGAATAATAGGGCAAGAAAGATTGCAATCTATATCAAGAACGATAAAATCCACGGGCACCAAATTTCTATTTGCAACAATAAGAACATCATTGATCCTTCCCATTGGCTTTTTAATTGTGGAATCCGCAAGGTGCAAATTGAAAGAGCAATCATCAAGATCATGGAAACCTAGAACATCACATAAAGTTTTCGGAATCGTGGAAACACTAGCACCCAAATCACACAAAGCAAAACACTCATGATATTTAATTCTAATCTTTATAGTAGGTTCCCACTCATCATTAAGTTTTCTAAGTATAGAAACTTCCAAATTAAGTTTTTCATCATAAGATTGCATCAAGGCATCAACAATATGTTTGGTAAAAGCTTTGTTTCGACTATAAGCATGAGGAGAATTAACAACGGATTGCAACAAGGAAATACAACCTTTTAAAGAACAATTATCATAATCAAATTCCTTGAAATCCGAGATAGTGGGTTCAATGCTATTTAAAGTTGTGACTTCACCAATCTCACTTTTACCAAGTTTAGCATCAAGATCTAAAGAATCCGAATTTTTGGGACGCCTTCTAGGAAAAGTTGATTCATCATCAGTCCCATAATCATAAAAATTCATATTGCAAAACATAGATCTAATAGGAGACGCATCAATAACTTTAAGATCCTCATCATTATTTTCATCCATTGTTTCTGGTTAAGCAGCCATCTTATTGACTAAGGTGGCTTGTTTGTCAAAAATGTTGGCAATAGCATTTTCAAGCCGGGTAATTTGAGCGTTAACACCATAAAATTCTTTATTCATATCATCAAGGTCTTTGTTCATAAATCCCAAAAAACCTTTTTGTTCCTTAAGCTCTTTTCTAAAGAAATTATTATGCTCAAATTGCAAATTCATAAAACTTCTAATATTTGATTCAATCTCTTCCATCCTTCTGAGAAGGTGGTCAGGGCCCTTAGGCGAAGCCATAAGGACAAACAGGCACACAAGCAAGCAGAAAAAGGCAAGCAAAAAGAGAGGAGGAGATTGGAAAGAGAGGGCGAATGAAACGGCAAGGGTGAAGTGGAGGAGAGGAAAACGAGAGGCAAATGGTAAATAATGTAAATGCGAGGGAGATGGGTTTGTGATGGGTACTTGGTATGTCTTGACTTGAGCGAAGACCTCCCTGGCAACGGCGCCAGAAATCCTTCTTGCTACGTCTTGAGCTTGCATTAGTTTTCCTCGAAGAGGAGAGGGTGATGCAGCAATAGTAGCATAAGTATTTCCCTCAGTTTTTGAGAACCAAGGTATCAATCCAGTAGGAGGCTCCTCAAAAGTCCCACGCACCTACACAAACAAACTGAGAACTCGCAACCAACACAATAAAGGGGTTGTCAATCCCTTCACGGCCACTTTCGAAAGTGAGATCTAATAAAGATAGTAAGATACGATAAATATATCTTTGGTATTTTATAATATAGATGCAAAAAGTAAAGATGCAAATAAAAGTAGATTGGAAGCAAATATGATAAGAGATAGACCCGAGGGCCATAGGTTTCACTACGGGCTTCTCTCAAGATAGCATAAGTACTACGGTGGGTGAACAAATTACTGTCGAGCAATTGATAGAAAAGCGAATAATTACGAGATTATCTAGGCATGATCATGTATATAGGCATCACGTCCGCGACAAGTAGACCGACTCCTGCCTGCATCTACTACTATTACTCCACACATCGACCTCTATCCAGCATGCATCTAGAGTATTAAGTTCATAAGAACAGAGTAACACATTAAGAAAGATGACATGATGTAGAGGGATAAACTCATGCAATATGATATAAACCCCATATTTTTATCCTCGATGGCAACAATACAATACGTGCCTTGCAACCCTTTCTTTCACTGGGTAAGGACACCGCAAGATTGAACCTAAAGCTAAGCACTTCTCCCATGGCAAGAAAGATCAATCTAGTAGGCCAAACCAAACTGATAATTCAAAGAGACTTGCAAATGTAACTCAATCATACATTAAAGAATTCAGAGAAGATTCAAATATTTCTCATAGATAAACTTGATCGTAAACCCACAATTCACCGGATCTCGACAAACACACCGCAAAAAGAGTTTACATCGAATAGATCTCCACAAGAGAGGGGGAGAACATTGTATTGAGATCCAAAAAGAGAGAAGAAGCCATCTAGCTAATAACTATGGACCCGTAGGTCTGTGGTAAACTACTCACAACTCATCGGAGGGGCAAGGATGTTGATGTAGAAGCCCTCCATGGTCGATTCCCCCTCCGGCAGAGTGCGGGCGAAGGCTCCAAGATGGGATCTCGCGGATACAGAAGGTTACGGTGGTGGAAATTGTGTTTCGTCCGCCTCCTGGATGTTTTCGGGGTACGTAGATTTATATAGGAGGAAGAAGTATGTCAGTGGCTGCCCGAGGGGCCCACAAGACAGGGGGCGTGCCCTATAGGGGAGGTGGGGCACACTCCTATCTCGTGGGAGCCTCGGCTGCTTCTTGACTTGCACTCCAAGTCCTCTGGATCACGTTCGTTCCAAAAATCACGCTCCCGAAGGTTTCATTCCGTTTGGACTCCGTTTGATATTCCTTTTCTTCAAAATACTGAAATAGGCAAAAAAACAGCAATATGGGCTGGGCCTCCGGTTAGTAGGTTAGTCCCAAAAATGATATAAATGTGTAAAATAAAGCCCATAAACATCCAAACGTGGTAATATAATAGCATGGAACAATAAAAAATTATAGATACGTTGGAGACGTATCAATAGACCCGGGGGCCATAGGTTTCACTAGAGGCTTCTCTCAAGATAACATAAGTATTACAGTGGGTGAACAAATTACTGTCGAGCAATTGATAGAAAAGCGAATAATTACGAGATTATCTAGGCATGATCATGTATATAGGCATCACGTCCGTGACAAGTAGACCGACTCCTGCCTGCATCTACTACTATTACTCCACACATCGACCTCTATCCAGCATGCATCTAGAGTATTAAGTTCATAAGAACAGAGTAACGCATTAAGAAAGATGACATGATGTAGAGGGATAAACTCATGCAATATGATATAAACCCCATATTTTTATCCTCGATGGCAACAATACAATACGTGCCTTGCAACCCTTTCTATCACTGGGTAAGGACACCGCAAGATTGAACCTAAAGCTAAGCACTTCTCCCATGGCAAGAAAGATCAATCTAGTAGGCCAAACCAAACTGATAATTCAAAGAGACTTGCAAATGTAACTCAATCATACATTAAAGAATTCAGAGAAGATTCAAATATTTCTCATAGATAAACTTGATCGTAAACCCACAATTCACCGGATCTCGACAAACACACCGCAAAAAGAGTTTACATCGAATATATCTCCACAAGAGAGGGGGAGAACATTGTGTTGAGATCCAAAAAGATAGAAGAAGCCAACTAGCTAATAACTATGGACCCGAAGGTCTGTGGTAAACTACTCACAACTCATCGGAGGGGCTATGGTGTTGATGTAGAAGCCCTCCGTGGTCGATTCCCCCTCTGGCGGAGCGCCGGCGAAGGCTCCAAGATGAATCCTTCTTGCAAACAATATGTACATCAACAAGAGATCATCCTGCACATGAGTGTGATGCATATACTTACCTTGTGGTCTTGAGTTGGCTTTGGAAGAAGTGGACTTGAGAAAACAGGGTTAGATAACATAAGTACACTCTTAAGTAAAGCAATTTCAAGAAACCACAAGAGTACCAAGACTGGGATGACATGTAATGGGTGAGTACTTAGTACTTCCTTTAGATATAGACATGTCCACAAAGATTTAAAAATATGCAATGAATTCCAAAGATTTTCTTCCCCTAGACATGGACTCTTTCTCCCCCTGAATATCATGTTGGATAATGGGAGAAGGTAGGGAGAGAGAAAATCAGAGCAAGAAAGGGTAATATTAACCACAGTGAGAGCAACAAAAATATTCAGTTGCACTAACTAAGATCAAACATATTGAGATGTCTTTCCCCTCTAAAAGACATGTAACTTCTCCCCTCTTTGTTAGCAAGCATCTATAGAAGAGCTGAGATGTGCTCATTTGATAAGCTTTGATGTTCTCTCTCTCCCCCTTTGACATAATTTTCCAAGAAGGGCACTTCTGGATCATGAGCCAAATAGGTGTGGTTCTTGAGATACAGTTCAAAGCAGCATATTTCTTAAGATGCTGGTAGAGGATAAGAATCATTGAGTGGAGCTGAAGAAAATGGGCAAAATAAAATGGCAAAATGTTTTCTCAGCAGTGAAATCGATGATGCCGATCTGTTTCCATCAGTGTCACTGAGTTGGCATAGTCACAGAGGATGCATATCAGTTAGACCGAGTAAGTCCATATCGGTTGGACCGATGAACTTGGTACAAGGATTCCTTGCATTTCGGTCTAGCCGACAGGCTTGAATCGGTGAGTCCGAGTTCAACACAGAGAATTTTTTTGCCATCTCAGCTCACTTGGCAAATGAAATCTCACAAGGATTTGCAGCGAATTAACTGAAGGATTTGCAATGAATTAAATGCATAATATTTAAGGAAAAATAGAAATAAGAAAAGAGATCTAGATGAAGTTTTTTGATTCAGAGAGAGACAAAAGACAAGAAAATCTAGCTAAATGAAAGAGAAAACAACTGAGCAAAAGAGCACTAGAGAACTTCATCTAGAGAGGGTCGGCGACAAAGTCACCTATGTTAGAGTATATGACTTAGGAGTCAAGTGAGGTAAGTTAATCATAGGTCATACTCATCGTTTAATCTCAAAATGTGTTACCATTTTTCGTTTAAGCATTTTGATGTATTCACATCTTGTTGAGTTGCTTTGACTCATTTCTTGGAGTAAAGCTTCTCTAAGATGGAATAACATACCTTGGGTTGTGGTGTTGATCTTGATCATGTAGTTGAACTTGTGTTGGATGCTCAAGGTTGATGCAGTCCATCAAGAGTTGGGAGCACCACTTGTAGTTTGAGTTCATCTTCCTACATGGGTTAGACTTGCAAGGAAGAGCACTTATGTATCCAAAATGACAATCATGAAACTTGATACCAAATGTAATTTGATATATTGAAATTATCAAAGTATATGTTGAGTGAGTTCATGCTTCCTTAAATTCAACAACGATATCATAGGAAACTTGGTGATGTTGAGATTGCTCAAAATGTGAGTGACTTCCAATCTCATAGATTTGGGCTCATCCAAGAACCTACAAGGGTTAGATAACATGCAAGGTTACAAGTATAGATCCAAGACATATGATCATCATCATAGGAGAAACATCAAGGATTGGTCATAAAAGGCTCATGCCTTGCACGTATCCAAATGGAGTTTCTAATCCAAGTTTGAGGCATCAATGATATTCAATTCACCTCTCAAATGGCAAAATACTTTCTCATCAAGCGGTTTGATGAATATATCCACAAATTGCTTATCGGTATGAACATGCTTAAGATTGATGTCTCCTTTAGCAACATGATCTCGGATGAAATGATGACGAACTTCAATATGCTTAGTTCGAGAATGTTGCACGGGACTGTGAGCAATCTTAATGGCACTTTCATTATCACAAAGCAATGGAACATGTTTCACATGCATCCCGTAATCCTTAAGGGTTTGGGTCATCCAAAGTAATTGAACACAACATGATCTGGCGGCAATGTATTCCGCTTCGGCAGTAGATAAGGATACCGAGTTTTGTTTCTTGGAGGACTAAGACACAAGGGATCTACCAAGAAATTTACAAGCACCCGAAGTGGAGTTTCTATCAACCTTTTCATCGGCATAGTCCGAATCAGAGTAGCCAACAAGATCAAAAGATGACCCCTCAGGATACCAAATGCCAAAGTTTGGTGTATGAATTAAGTATCTCACTATCCTTTTCACGGCCTTAAGATGACATTATTTAGGGGCCACTAGATATCATGCACACATGCACACGCTTAGCATAATATCAGGACGGGAGGCACATAGATATAACAATGAACCAATCATAGAGCGGTAAACCTTTTGGTCAACCGGTTTGCCATCCTTAGTCAAGTCAAGATGTCCACTAGTAGGCATGGGTGTTTTCATACCTTTGCTTTCTTGCATGTTGAACTTTTTGAAAAGATCCTTGGTATACTTTGTTTGAGAAACAAAGGTACCTTACTTAGTTTGCTTGATTTGCAAACCAAGGAAAAACTTGAGTTCACTCATCATAGACATCTCAAACTTCTCTGACATTAGCCTTCCAAACTTTTCAATAAAATGAGGGTTAGTAGAGATGAATATGATATCATCCACATAAATTTGGCACACAAATAATTCACTGTTAACCCTTTTAGTTAAAAAAAGTGTAGAATCAATTTTCCCAATTTGAAAGCCTTTTTCAATAAGGAACTTGGTCAAGCATTTATACCATGCTCTAGGAGCTTGTTTAAGACCATAAAGAGCTTTTGAAGTTTGTAGACACGATTAGGTTTCTTGGGATTAACAAAGCTGGGAGGATGTTTAACATACACCTCCTACTCAATTTCTCCATTGAGAAAAGAACTTTTAATGTCCATTTGGTATAAAGTGATATCATGGTGATTGGCATAAGCAAGTAAGATGCTTATGGACTCAAGTCTAGCAACGGGGGCATATGTCTCACCATAGTCCATACCTTTGACTTGGGTGTAGCCTTGGGCGACGAGACGGGCCTTGTTGGGTACAACTTGTCCATCCTCATATTGCTTATTCCGAACCACCCATTTGGTTCCAATGACATTGTGCTTGTCGTCCGGCTTTCAACGAATGTCCACACTTGATTCCTCTCAAAGTTGTGTAGCTCTTCATGCATAGCGTTCACCCAATCTGGGTCCTCAAGAGATTCTTCTACGTTCATAGGTTCAACACTAGAAATGAATGAGTAGTGTTCCGAGCTTTGCTATTGTAGTTGGATCTTATGATGTTTCTCCCCCTCTACTCTCTTGTGATGAATTGAGTTTCCCCTTTGAAGTTATCTTATGTGATTGAGTCTTTTATAAGAACACTTGATGTATGTCTTGCGATCCACTTGATGTATGTTTTGGTGATCAACTTGCGGGTTTCGTGACAATTGGGAACCTATGCATAGGGGTTGGCACACGTTCTTGACTCTCCGGTAGTAGCTTTGGGGCACTCTTTGAAGTACTTTTATGTTGGTTGGATGAATCTGAGATTGTGTGATGCATATCGTATAATCATCCCCACGGATACTTGAGGTGACAATGGAGTATCTAGGTGACATTAGGGTTTTGGTTGATTTGTGTCTCAAGGTGTTATTCTAGTACGAACTTTTTTATAGATTGATCCGAAAGAATAACTTTGAGGTGGTTTCGTACCCTACCATAATCTCTATGTTTGTTCTCCACTATTAGTGGCTTTGGAGTGACTCTTTGTTGCATGTTGAGGTCTTGTTATATGATCTATCTATGTTATTATTGTTGAGAGAACTTGCACTAGTGAAAGTATGAACCCTAGGCCTTGTTTCCTATCATTGCAATACTGTTTACGCTCACTTTTATTGCTCGCTACCATGCTGTTTTTATTATTTCAGATTACAAATACCTTTATCTACTATCTATTTTGCACTTGTATCTTCATCTCTTCGCCGAACTAGTGCACCTATACAATTTACCATTGTATTGGGTGTGTTGGGGACACAAGAGACTCTTTGTTATTTGGTTGCAGGGTTGCTTGTGAGAGACCATCTTCATCCTATGCCTCCTACGGATTGATAAACCTTAGGTCATCCACTTGAGGGAAATTTGCTACTGTCCTACAAACCTGTGCACTTGCAGGCCCAACAACGTCTACAAGAAGAAGGTTGTGTAGTAGACATCAAGCTCTTTTCTGGCGCCGTTGCCGGGGAGGCCAGGTAAAGAGTACTCACACTCCGTCAACTAAGCTCCTTTTTTTGGCGCGGTTAGTGCTTGAAGGTATATCTTTAGATCTTGCAATTGAATCTTTTTGTTTCTTGTTTTAGCACTAGTTTAGTTTATAAAAAAAAACTACCAAAAAATGGAATTGAGTTTGTCTCATATGCTTCACCTTTTTAATATCTTTTGTGAGTATGATGGAAAGGATAATTGTGCTCAAGTGCTAGAAGAAGAAATCTCTAAATTGTTTGGCACTAAATCTTTGAATGATGAGCATGATTGCAATGTTGTTAGTACGAATTCTTTGAATATCCATGATACTAATGATGATTGCACTAGTTATGATGAAAATGTCTCCTATAAACATGTCATTTTTTGTGGAGTGCATTGGGTTTGCAAGTACACACCAAATAGGGAAGATAGATATTGCAAGAGGCATAAGTATTTAGAAACCAAATTGTTACAAGAAGAGCTAGATGTGTGTGCTGAAAATTTAAACTTTCTTAGCCATACTTGTGAACTTTGCAACGAACGTGATCATTTGAGTACCCAATGCAAATTGTTTCATGATCGTATCGTGTCCAAAAATTGTGATGACTTGATTTCCCTTGCACATCATAATGAACTTAGTTTTCTCTTGGGTTATGAAGAAATTAAACGTATAACTAAAATTATTCCAGAATTTGCCATTGATAGAATTCTTCATTTTGATCTAGAGAATATTTATATGTTTTATGTGGAGAATTGCATTGAAAATCCTTATATTGCCAATTACATAAAGAAAAGAAAGCAAATAGAAGATGATGAGAATACTAATGAAAGGGAAGAGACTTCCCAATATCCTCCTATTATTTCTCATGATGAATCAGGTAACGAGGGGGAGCTTTCTATTCAACCAATCTCATCAATAAGGAGCTCAAAGAGGAAGGTTGAACCCACACATAATGTGAAGAAGAAGAAGAAAAGAAGGAGCAACAAAGGTAGAAAGGTATCCCTCCCAAATGATGTTTCTCCTACTACTCATTGTGATGATGATAATTGCTATTCTATTGGTGCTATCAATATTTTTAATGATGAGAGTGATTATGCTTATGATATGAAAGGGCCCAAAATTGGGGAAGCTATGTTTGATTGGGATGAAATATTTGAGAATATATTTGCTGGAATTAATGTTTGTCCCAAGCTTGGGGATGCTATGTTTAATGAAGATGATATTTTTAGCATCCCCAGTTTTGATATGCAAAGTTGTTATGATGATAGCATGCCTCCTACCTATGATGATTATATTGATGAAAGTGGGTTCGGAAGAGTGTCAACTTTAGGAAGTAGTGATCCCACTATTTTGGAGGATGTTGAATTTTATTGTGATGAATATGAAAGTGGATTTGGAAGAGTGTCAACTTTATTTAGTGATCCCACTATCTTGGGAGAGGTTTCAATCTATTATGATGAGAACGAAGTTGCTACTTATGATGATTATTGTGATGAAACTTATGCTATAAAAAGTAGTGATGATTATATTTACAAATCTTGTCATGATTATGATTACCCTTTTTCTGAACATTACTCTTTTAATGTGGAAACAATTTTTAGTGTTCAAGTCTCTTATGATACTCCTACTATTCCGAATGAGAAGAATTTTGCTTATGTGGAGAGTAGTAAATTTTCTATGCTTGTAGATCATGAAAATAATGCTTTATGTGCTGGTTATATTGTTGAATTCATTCCTTATGCTACTGAAAATTATTATGAGGGAGGAACATATGCTTGTAGGAATTGCAATAATATCAAGTTTCCTCCCTATGTGCTTAAAATCCTGAAGTTATGCTTGTTTTACCTTCCTATGCAAGTTGATTCTTGTTCCCATAAGTTGTTTTCTCAAAAAATACCTATGCATAGGAAGTAAGTTAGACTTAAATGTGCTAGTAATATGCTTCATGATGCTCCCGTTATGTTTCAATTCTTATCTTTTTTGTGAGCATGATTCTCATCATCATGCCTAGCTAGAAAGGCATTTAAGAAAATCGCTTGTTGGGAGACAACCCAATATTTATCCTTAATGTTTTTGTGTGTCCACATGATTATGCTACTGTATTAATCATGTTTTATAGCTTTTGTTTCAATAAAGTGCCAAGTAGAACCTTTGGCAAGACTTGGGTGAAGTTTATGTGATCTTGCTGTGAAAAACAGAAAATTTAGCGCTCACAAGATTGGCTGCCATTTTTTACTGGAGAGTGATTTTAGGTTGATTCTTTTGGCATATGATTAATAGACAAATTCCTCAGGTCCATCCATTTATACATAATTTTTGGGGTTCCAGAGGTATACATTTGATACAGATTACTACAGACTGTTCTGTTTTTGACAGATTCTGTTTTCTATGTGTTGTTTGCCTATTTTGATGCATCTATGGCTAGTATTAAGTGGTATGAACCATAGAGAAGTTGGAATACAGTAATTTTTACACCAATATGAATTTATAATGAGTTTATTACAGTACCTAAGTGGTGGTTTTATTTTTTTATACTAACGGAGCTTACGAGTTTTGTTTTGAGTTTTGTGTGGTTGAAGTTTTCAAGTTTTGGGTAAAGATTCGATGGACTATGGAATAAGGAGTGGCAAGAGCCTAAGCTTGGGATTCCCAAGACACCCCAAGGTAATATTTAAGGACAACCAAGCAACTAAGCTTGGGTATGCCCCGGAAGGCATCCCCTCTTTCGTCTTCGTTCATCGGTAACTTTACTTGGAGCTATATTTTTATTCACCACATGATATGTGTTTTGCTTGGAGCATCATTTTCTTTTGTTAGTTTTTACTTTCTATTAGTTAGAATAATGTTTTGCCTCTTTAGTTTCAATAAATAAGTCAAGGATAGCCTTTGCCATGCTTATTTTGCTAGTTTGCATGTTGCTGTTTGAAAACAGAAAGTTTACCGCTGTTGCAAAAATTGCCTAGAAAAGTCAGAGCATGGTCTAATGTTGAATCTTTTTGCATATTAAGCTCTGATAAATTTATTACAGTTGGAATTTTAGTTCATAAGTTTTGGAGTCAGGTAAGTATTGATACTCTTGCATTCTTTACAGACTGTACTGTTTTGGCAGATTGCTGTTATGGTTGCATTGTTTGCATATGTTTGCTTGCTTAATGATTCTATTTGAGGATAGGAGTATTAAATATATAGATGAATTTAGTATGCAATGTTGAATAATAATCTTAGTGATTTGTTACAGTAGGAAATGATAAGGTTTTGCATTGGTTTATACTAACCTATCTCACGAGTTCTTGTTGAATTTGTTGTGAATGAAGCTTTTGATAAAAAGGAGAGAAACCATGATATGAGAGGAATTAAGGAGACACAAAAGTTCAAGCTTGGGGATACCCAAGGCACCCCAAGATAATATTTCAAGAAGTCTCAAGCATCTAAGCTTGGGGATGCCCCGGTAGGCATCCCACCTTTCTTCTTCAACAACTATCGGTTAGTATCGGTTGAGCCTAAGTTTTTACTTCTTCACATGAGTTGTGCTATCCTTGCATTGTAGTTTTTTTAGATTTTCCTGCTGTTTGAATAAGTATCAAGATCTGAAATTATTAAATGGGAGAGTCTTCACATAGTTGCATAATTATTCGACTACTCATTGATCTTCACTTATATCTTTTCGGAGTAGTTTTTGTTATTGCTCATAGTGCTTCACTAATATATTTTGAGCGTGATAATTTTTGCTCTAGTGCTTCACTTATATCTTTTAGAGCATGGTGGTAGTTTTATTTTGAAGAAATAGATGAACTCTCATACTTCACTTAGATTATTTTGAGAGTCGTTAATAGCATGGTAATTTGCTTAATATTAATATACTTGGTATTCAAGATATGTGGAACTTTCTTTTGAGTGAATTGAATACTAAGATAAGTTTGATGCTTGATAATTGTTTTGAGATATGGAGGTGATAATATCAAAGTCGTGCTAGTTGAGTAATTGTGAATTTGAGAAATGCTTGTGTTGAAGTTTGCAAGTCCCGTAGCATGCACGTATGGTTAAAGTCGTGTAACAAATTTGAAATATGAAGTGTACCTAGCTTGTGCATCCTTATGAGTGGCGGTCGGGGACGAGCGATGGTCTTTTCCTACCAATCTATCCCCCTAGGAGCATGCGTGTAGTACTTAATTTTTGATGACTTCTAAATTTTTGTAATCAGTATATGAGTTCTTTTGACTAATGTTGAGTCCATGGATTATACGCACTCTCACCTTTCCGCCTTTGCTAGCCTCTTCGGTACCAGGCCCGCCATCCAAACGCCGGCCCCTTCCCCGGTTCCCTCCGTCCCGGGTCCTCCCCGTCCATGTTTTCGCGAGGTGAAAATCTGCCAAGTCCCAGAACTATAACATTTTCAGGCCCTGTTCAACATGCCATATCTCCTCACCCGTAGATCCGTTTTGCATGTATAATATATCAAAATGTTCACCATGAGATGCTCTTCATTTCAATCCATTGTGCCATGCTTGTTTGAGTCCATCTGGATGTCCTAATCATCGTTGCAAGAGTGCTATGTGATGTTAATCTGCTGAAACTGTTATAACTTGGTGATTTGTCATTTTCGCTGCATTTTGTGTGTGCATCCTATGAGCA
This sequence comes from Triticum dicoccoides, assembly GCF_002162155.2. Taxonomy (NCBI): domain Eukaryota; kingdom Viridiplantae; phylum Streptophyta; class Magnoliopsida; order Poales; family Poaceae; genus Triticum; species Triticum dicoccoides. The sequence continues at coordinate 481,918,238 of NC_041381.1, read as the reverse complement.
TGAGCTCTACATGTGTTTTGTGCTACATCATGCCATCTTTATAGTGGTGCCATCCATGTATTTTTTTGGGTCTTGTACTGAGTGCATCGAGCTTGTGAAATAGGGTACTTGCTGTTGCTGTTTTGCTAGTCTGAATCTGCTATGTCATGATGCTATGTAAACCTGCTGCTACACGTCATTCTATGCATAGTCTGGAGATGTTCACTAAGGATGATTTGTTATACATGTCATGCTCTATCCATTCATGCCCCGGGTTGCATTTATAGCCTGCTGTAGCTTGTTGTTATCTTGCCCTCAAAATTGCTAAATAATGTTGCTGTCAGCCTGTTAACATTAAGTTCAGTTTTGCCATGTGTTTTGCTAGTGATCCATGCACCCTATGAACTTGATCTTGCCATGCTTAGCTTCACAAACATGTATTCTTACTGTTGGTTTCCTGGCCATGCCATGCATTGCTCTGTGGTGAGTGGTATACGCTCACCAACATGCCTACTTATTGTTGTTCCTGCCATGTCTGAATCTGTCATATCATTTGCCATGTTTACATGGGTGCCATCATATTTTCTGTGCCATTTTGGCTCATGGTCAGTAAGGGACTTTTATTATATGAAATTAGTAGATTCATTCCATGTCTTTGTTTGCCATGATAAGTTCCTGTAGCATGTTGTTTGATAGTTCTAAACATCGCAACCTGATGTTATTTTCTGCCAAGTCTGAAACTGTTATTATTTGCAATCTTGCCATGTCCTTTTGAGCATGTTCTAGTGATTTCTGGAGATAGCTCAGTGTTCATGTTTTGTCATGCTTTACCTGTACTTCATGCCCATGCCTTTTGTTATTACGTTGAGATGCTGTAGCATATTGTTTTGATGCTCGCTAGATGCCTAGTTGCTGTTTTGGATAGCTTGTCCTTTAAACTTGTATAGAGTGTATGTGTTGAACCGTTGCTCCATTTTGAGTGTGCTCTATATGGAACTTGCTTAGAATTACATGTAGCTTCATATTATCATGTTGCACCCTTGTTTTATGTGTTTGCTTGATGTTTGAATGCATTTTGCATCAATGCCATGTTTAACTTGTTTTGGTCATATCTTCTAGGCCGTAGCTCCGAATTAAATGAACTTTATATGTAACTTGACTAGAATCTCGTGTAGATCATCTTGGTGTATATTAACTTGCTGTTTAACAACTTGAACATAAGATTTATTAAGATCTGGACCAATTCCGAAATTTGCATATGAGGACTTACCGGAATTGTTATATGTTGTTCCCGGCCTCATTTAAACTTGCCTTGATGTGTTGCTCTTGTTTGTATCATCTCTTGCCATGAGTAGCTTCATGTAGTCTTGTCTTGCATCATGCTTGGTTGTGCATCATGTCATGTATATGTGTGGTGTGTTTACCATGTTGTGTGCTTCTTCTCGATAGTTCCCGTTTCATTGTGATCGCGAGGATTCGTTCGTCTACGCTTGGTTCGTCTTCGTGGCTTGATCTTCTTCATGGACTCGTTGTTCCTCCTAGCGGGATTTCAGGCAAGATGACCGTCACCTTGGATCTCATTACTATCATTGCTATGCTAGTTGCTTCATTCTATCGCTTTGCCGCGCTACCTATCTCTTGCTTTTCAAGCCTCCCAAATTGCCATGAAACCACCTCTAACCTTTGTCACCCTTCCTAGCAAACCGTTGTTTGGCTATGTTACCGCTTTTGCTCAATCCCTCTTATAGCGTTGCTAGTTGCAGGTGAAGTTGAAGATTGCTCCATGATGGACAAGATTATGTTGGGATATCACAATATCTCTTATTTACTTAATGCATCTATATACTTGGTAAAGGGTGGAAGACTCGGCCTTATGCCTGGTGTTTTGTTCCACTCTTGCCGCCCTAGTTTCCGTCATACCGGTGTTATGTTCCCGGATTTTGCGTTCCTTACGCGGTTGGGTGATTTATGGGACCCCCTTGACAGTTCGCTTTGAATAAAACTCCTCCAGCAAGGCCCAACCTTGGTTTTACCATTTGTCTCACCTAGCCCTTTTTCCCTTGGGTTTCCGGAGCCCGAGGGTCATCTTTATTTTACCCCCCAGGGCCAGTGCTCCTCTGAGTGTTGGTTCAACCTGAGCGATGTCCAGCGCCCCCTAGGCAACCAGGGTCTATGCCAACCCGACGTCTGGCTCATCTGGTGTGCCCTGAGAATGAGATATGTGCAGCTCCTATCGGGATTTGTCAGCACATCAGGCGGTTTTGCTGGTCTTATTTTACCATTGTCGAAATGTCTTGTAAATCGAGATTCCGAGACTAATCGTGTCTTCCTGGGAGAAGGAATATCCTTCGTTGACCATGAGAGCTTATCATGGGCTAAGTTGGGACACCCCTACAGGGTTTGAACTGTCGAAAGCCGTGCCCGCGGTTATGTGGCGGATGTGAATTTGTTAATGTCCAGTTGTAGATAACTTGACACCAAATTCGAATTAAAACGCATCAACCACGTGTGTAGCCGTGATGGTCTCTTTTCGGCGGAGTCCGGGAAGTGAACACATTTTTGGGTTATGTTTGACGTAAGTAGGAGTTCAGGATCACTTCTTGATCATTGCTAGCTTCACGACCGTTCCGTTTGCTCTCTCCTCGCTCTGATTTGCGTATGTTCGCCACCATATCATGCTTAGACGCTGCTGCAACCTCACCACTTATCCTTTCCTTACCCATTAAGCTTTGCTAGTCTTGATACCCATGGTAATGGGATTGCTGAGTCCTCGTGGCTCACAGATTACTACAACAACAATTGCAGGTACAGGTTTATGCGATGATCATGACGCGAGAGCGATGTTTTCTTGTTTTGGAGTTCTTCTTCTGCTGCTTCTTCGATCAGGGGATAGGTTCCAGGTCGGCAGCCTGGGCTAGCAGGGTGGATGTCGTTTGAGTTTCTGTTTGTGTTTCATCCATAGTCGGATGTTGCTCTTATGTAAGATGATGTTGTATTCGTGTGGCATTGTATGCCTTTTGTATATATCCCCATCTATTATGTAATGTTGATGTAATGATATCCACCTTGCAAAAGCATTTCAATATGCGGGTCTATCCTTGGTGGGACCTTCGAGTTCCTTTTGGATAGGGTCGCATATTGGGCGTGACAGCTAGCCTCTTTGGTACCGTGCATTGCCCTTTCTCACCTTGAGAGTTGGTGCAAACTTCGCCGGTGCATCCAAACCCCGTGATATGATACTCTCTATCACACATAAACCTCCTTATATCTTCCTCAAAACAGCCACCATACCTACCTATTATGGCATTTCCATAGCCATTCCGAGATATATTGCCATGCAACTTTCCACGTTTCCGTTCATCATCATCATGACATACATTACTTTTGTCATATTGCTGTTGCTTGATCATGTAGTTGACATCGTATTTGTGGCAAAGCCACCATGCATTATTTTTCATAGATGTCACTCTTGATTCATTGCACCATCCCGGTACACCGCCGGAGGCATTCATATAGAGTCATATCTTGTTCTAAGTTTTGAGTTGTAATCCTTATGTTGTAATCAATAGAAGTGTGATGATCATCATTATTAGAGCATTTCCCAATCAAAAAAAAAGAGAAAGGCCAAAAGAAAAAAGAAAGGCCCAAAAAAATAAAAAATAAAAAAGGGCAATGCTACTATCTCTTTTTCCACACTTGTGCTACAAAGTAGCACCTTGTTCTTCGTATAGTGAGTCTCATATATTGTGCTTCAAAGTAGGACCATGCTTTTCATGTAGAGTGTCTCATGTGTTATCACTACTAGTGGGAATATTTCATTATAGAACTTGGCTTGTATATTCCTACAATGGGCTTCCTCAAATTCCCTAGGTCTTCATGAGCAAGCAAGTTGGATGCACACCCACTAGTTTTCTTTGTTGAGTATTCATAGCTCTAGTGCATCCGTTGCATGGCAATCCCTACTCCTCATGTTGACATCAATTAATGGGCATCTCCATAGCCCGTTGATTATCCTCGTCAATGTGAGAATTTCTCCTTTTTTGCCTTCTCCACACAATCCCCATGATGAAATTCTATTCCACCCATAGTGCTATATCCATGGCTCACGCTCATGTATTGTGTGAAGGTTGAAAAAGTTTGAGATTATTTAAGTATGAAACAATTGCTTGGATTGTCATCGGGGGTATAGAAGTTGGGAACATCTTTGTGTGACGAAAATGAAGCATAGCCTAACTATATGATTTTGTAGGGATGAACTTTCTTTTGCCATGCTATTTTGAGAAGAGATGATTGCTTTGATTAGTATGCTTGAAGTATTATTACTTTTATGTCAATATGAACTTTTGTCTTGAATCTTTCGGATCTGAATATTCATGCCACAATTAAGAAGATTTACATTGAAATTATGCCAAAGTATCACTCTGCATCAAAAATTCTTTTTTATCATTTACCTACTCGAGGGCGAGCAGGAATTAAGCTTGGGGATGCTTGATACATCGCCAACGTATCTATAATTTTTGATTGCTCCATGCTACTGTATCTACTGTTTTAGGCAATATTGGGCTTTATTATCCACTTTTATATTATTTTTGGGACTAACCTATTAACCGGAGGCCCAGCCTAGATTTGCTGTTTTATGCCTATTTCAGTGTTTCGAGGAAAAGGAATATCAGACGGAGTCAAATCAGAACGAAATCAACTGGAGAAGGTATTTTTGGAAGGAAAGCAACCTGATGGACTTGGAGTGCACGTCAGGGGAGTCCCGGGCTGCCCACGAGGGTGGGGGGCGCCCCCCTAGGGCGCGCCCCCTGCCTCGTGAGCAACCCATAGGTCCACCGACGTACCCCTTGCACCCATATATACCTACGTAGCCTAAAACTTCCAGAACAGAAGATAGATCAGGAGTTCCGCCGCCGCAAGCCTCTGTAGCCACCAAAAACCAATCGGGACCCTGTTCCGGCACCCTGCCGGAGGGGGAACCCATCACCGGTGGCCATCTTCATCATCCCGGCGCTATCCATGACGAGGAGGGAGTAGTTCACCCTCGGGGCTAAGGGTATGTACCAGTAGCTATGTGTTTGGTCTCTCTCTCTCGTGTTCTCTCTCGTGTTCCCTCTATGGCACGATCTTGATGTATCCCGAGCTTTGCTATTGTAGTTGGATCTTATGATGTTTCTCCCCCTCTACTCTCTTGTGATGAATTGAGTTTCCCCTTTGAAGTTATCTTATGGGATTGAGTCTTTTATAAGAACACTTGATGTATGTCTTGCGATCCACTTGATGTATGTTTTGGTGATCAACTTGTGGGTTTCGTGACAATTGGGAACCTATGCATAGGGGTTGGCACACGTTCTTGACTCTCCGGTAGTAGCTTTGGGGCACTCTTTGAAGTACTTTTATGTTGGTTGGATGAATCTGAGATTGTGTGATGCATATCGTATAATCATGCCCACGGATACTTGAGGTGAGAATGGAGTATCTAGGTGACATTAGGGTTTTGGTTGATTTGTGTCTCAAGGTGTTATTCTAGTATGAACTCTTTTATAGATTGATCCGAAAGAATAACTTTGAGGTGGTTTCGTACCCTACCATAATCTCTATGTTTGTTCTCCGCTATTAGTGGCTTTGGAGTGACTCTTTGTTGCATGTTGAGGGCTTGCTATATGATCTATCTATGTGATTATTGTTGAGAGAACTTGCACTAGTGAAAGTATGAACCCTAGGCCTTGTTTCCTATCATTGCAATACCGTTTACGCTCACTTTTATCGCTCGCTACCTTGCTCTTTTTATTATTTCAGATTACAAATACCTTTATCTCCTATCTATTTTGCACTTGTATCTTCATCTCATTGCCGAACTAGTGCACCTATACAACTTACCATTGTATTGGGTGTGTTGGGGACACAAGAGACTCTTTGTTATTTGGTTGTTGCTTGAGAGAGACCATCTTCATCCTACGCCTCCTATAGATTGATAAACCTTAGGTCATCCACTTGAGGGAAATTTGCTACTGTCCTACAAACCTGTGCACTTGCAGGCCCAACAACGTCTACAAGAAGAAGGTTGTGTAGTAGACATCAATATGCATGTGAGAGAGATTGCACAATTCATTAATGTATCACTATCCAGCGATCGTGGACGTGCATCACTTGAACATAAATCAATATCTATTGCGTATCGTGGCCAAAGATACAATATCGATTCAACGCTATAAAGATTGGACACTCACATATCGCATTTTTTCCAAACAGTACTTTTCAATTGTGCATGCCAAAGTGACAGTGATGTTTCTTCAAACAACCATTGTAATTATCATGTACATGCACCATTGTTAATTTTGCATTCAAAATTCATTAGTCTTGGATGATTTAAGGTTCTATTATGAAGTAATATATGTAATATTCATATATGAATTCAACGGGTACGCAATTTATGAAATGGAGGCCATGTAATCATGTGGGGTAACTGAGGGAGTCCTGGATTAGGGGGTGTCCGGATGGCCGGACTAAGACCTTTGGCCGGACTCCCGGACTTTGAAGATACAAGATTGAAGACTCCGTCCCGTGTCCGGATGGGACTTTCCTTGGCGTGGAAGGCAAGCTTGGCGATACGATATGAAGATCTCCTCCCATTGTAACCGACTCTGTGTAACCCTAGCCCTCTCCGGTGTCTATATAAACCGGAGAGTTTTAGTCCATAGGACGAACAACAATCATACCATAGGCTAGATTCTAGGGTTTAGGCACTCCGATCTCGTGGTAGATCTACTCTTGTAATACCCATATCATCAATATTAATCAAGCAGAAGTAGGGTTTTACCTCCATCGAGAGGGCCCGAACCTGGGTAAAAACATCGTGTCCCGTGTCTCCTGTTACCATCCGCCTAGATGCACAGTTCGGGACCCCCTACCCGAGATCCGCCGGTTTTGACACCGACATTGGTGCTTTCATTGAGAGTTCCTCTGTGTCGTCGCCTTTAGGCCCGATGGCTTCTTCGCTCGTCAATCACGACGCGGTCCGGGATGAGACTTTTCTCCCCGGACAGATCTTCGTATTCGGCGGCTTCGCACTGCGGGCCGACTCGTTCGGCCATCTGGAGCAGATCGAAAGCTACACCCCTGGCAATCCGGTTAGGTTTGGAAGCTTAAACTACACGGCCGACATCCGCGGGGACTTGATCTTCGACGGATTCGGGCCACGAACGGGCCCGCCGCACTATCACGATGGGCATGATTTAGCTCTGTCATCGGGCAACGCCCAGAGCGTCGCTCAAGTGTCCGCTCCGACCATTAGCTCGGAGCCCACTACGCCAGTCGGGGACGGACGGTTGGACGCCACCCCGGAAACGGCAACCTCTACGGCGATAGAGTCGGATACCAGCCTGGTCCCCCGCAAGGCCCGTGACTCCAAGGTGCTGGACTCCGATCCGGACTCCGTAAATCCCGCACCTCTTCCGATTAAGCCCGATTTGGCTCCAGTCATGGAGTTCACCGCCGCGGATGTCTTTCAGCACTCGCCTTTCAGCAATATCCTGAATTCGTTAAAGTCCCTCTCTTTGTCAGGAGAGCCCTGGCCGGACTATGGCCAACACGGTTGGGATACGGACGATGAAGAAATTCGCAGCCCACCCACCACCCACTTCGTAGCCACTATCGACGAGTTAACCGACATGCTCGACTTTGACTCCGAAGACATCGACGACATGGACGCCGATGAAGGAGACGAGCAAGAACCAGTACCTATAGGGAACTGGAAAGCCACCTCATCATATGCCATATACATGGTGGACACCCCTAAAGCGGGGGATGGCAAGGAGAAAACGGAGGATGACCCTTCCAAGAAGCAACCCAAGCGCCGACGTCAGCGGCGCCGCTCTAAGTCCCGCCAAAGCAAAAATGGCGATTCCGGCACCGGAGATAAAAATACGCCGGACAGTGCCGAAGACAACCCCCTCCAGCAGGATTCAGTGCAGGAGGACGAAGGAGCCAGCCCTCATGAGGGAGCGGCCGACAAAGAGGACGAGGACAACAATTACATGCCTCCCTCCGAAGACGAGGCAAGCCCCGACGACGACGAATTTGTCGTGCCAGAGGATCCCGTCGAACAAGAGTGTTTCAAACGCAGACTCGTCGCCACAGCAAGCAGCCTCAAGAAGAAACAGCAGCAGCTTAGAGCTGACCAAGACTTGCTAGCCGACAGATGGACCGAAGTCCTGCCGGCCGAAGAGTATAAACTAGAACGCCCATCCAAGAGCTACCCGAAGCGCAGGCTGCTACCCCAACTTGAGGAGGAAGCAACTAAACCTACATCACATGCGCCCGATCGGCCACCCCGTGGCCGCGATAGAGAGGCCTTCAGGCCCTCAACCCAGGCCGCCCCCCGACACCGCTCAAAACATACTAGAGTACGGGGAGACGCAACAGACCCGTGAGACATCTTGGAGAATAAGGCAAGGCAAACAAGATCGATCTACGAATCGCATGGGCGCCCCGCTTCACATGTCGCTAGCCGTAACGCCGGACATAATAAGTATGGCCTGACCGAATACAACAAACCAAGCTCATCCGAGCTGCATCGCGATATAGCCCAGTAGAGGGGCGCCGCACACCCACTATGCTTCACAGACAAAGTAATGGATCATCAAATCCCCGAGGGCTTCAAGCCCGTAAACATCGAATCATACGATGGCACAACAGATCCTGCAGTATGGATCGAGGATTATCTCCTTCACATCCACATGGCCCGTGGCGATGATCTACACGCCATCAAATACCTCCCGCTCAAGCTTAAAGGACCAGCTCGACATTGGCTTAATAGCCTGCCAGCAGAGTCAATCAGTTGTTGGGAGGACCTGGAATCCGCATTCCTTGACAACATCCAGGGCACGTATGTGCGACCACCAGACGCCGATGACCTAAGGCACATAATCCAGCAGCCAGAGGAATCGGCCAGACAATTCTAGACACGGTTCCTGACCAAGAAAAACCAAATAGTCGATTGTCCGGACGCCGAGGCCCTCGCAGCCTTCAGGCACAACATCCGAGATGAATGGCTGGCCCGGCACCTAGGACAGGAAAAGCCGAAGTCTATGGCAGCCGTCACGACACTCATGACCCGCTTCTGCGCGGGAGAAGACAGCTGGCTAGCTCATAGCAATAACATAAGCAAAAGCCTCGGCAATTCGGATAGCAAGGATAACAACGGCAGGTCACGCCGCAACAAGCACAAGCGCCGCATTAACGGTGACAATACTGAAGATACGACAGTCAATGCCGGATTCAGAGGCTCTAAACCGGGTCAGCGGAAGAAGCCATTCAAACAAAACCCTCAGGGCCCATCCAGCTTAGACCGGATACTTGATCGCTCATGCCAGATACACGGCACCCCCGAACAGCCAGCCAATCACACCAACAGGGATTGTTGGGTGTTCAAGCAGGCAGGCAAGATAAGTGCCGAGACCAGACACAAGGGGCTACATAGCGACGACGAGGAGGGGCCCCGGCCGCCGAACAACAAAGGACAGAAGGGATTTCCCCCGCAAGTTCGGACGGTGAATATGATATACGCAACCCACATCCCCAAAAGGGAGCGGAAGCGTGCTCTCAAGGACGTCTATGCGCTGGATCTAGTCGCCCCAAAGTTCAACCCATGGTCCTCCTGCCCGATCACTTTCGATCGACGGGACCATCCCACCAGCATCCGTCATGGCAGATTCGCCGCAATGGTCCTAGACCCAATTATCGACGGATTTCACCTTACCAGAGTCCTAATGGACGGCGGCAGTAGCCTGAACCTGCTTTACCAGGACACAGTGCGAAAAATGGGCATCGATCCTTCAAGGATTAAACCCACAAAGACAACCTTCAAAGGTGTCATACCAGGGGTAGAGGCCAGCTGTACAGGCTCGGTCACACTCGAGGTGGTCTTCGGATCACCGGATAACTTCTGGAGCGAGGAGTTAATCTTCGATATAGTCCCATTCCACAGCGGCTATCACGCCCTGCTCGGACGAACCGCATTTGCAAAATTCAATGCGGTGCCGCACTACGCATATCTCAAGCTCAAGATGCCAGGACCTCGCGGAGTCATCACGGTAATTGGAAACACCGAATGCTCTCTCCGAACGGAGGAGCACACGGCGGCCCTGGCGCCGGAAGTACAAAGTAGCCTCTCAAGGCAGTTCTCCAATCCAGGCGCCAAACGTCCGGACAACGTCAAGCGAGCCCGAAGTAACCTACAACAAATCCGGCTGGCACGTTCCGAGCAAGCATAGCAGTGCGGCCCCAACCCTAGCCCCCACCAAACGGCAATACTGGTACCACACGTACATAATTACGCCTTAGAGATACCATGGGCATAAGGGGAGGGGCACAACAACGGCACGCCCAGAATGCGGCTCAACCGCACTAGGGGGCTCCCTATTTTGCTGTTTTCCTTTTTCACACACTTTCAGGACCCAACTATTCAGAAGGCCTATCCGGCAATACTCTTGCCGAACCAACGATGCAATAGCCAGGGAGGTAGCAAGCCACGTCAAAAGTCAAGGTGGTCTCTATAACGAGTTTAATACCTGTTTCTCTTACAATCCTGCAGCTTTCCCCTAAAGGGGAATATGTCAAATACTCCAATCTCTTGCTTACCGCACTTTTGTATCGTTCTGCTTTCGCAGCATCCCTTTTTTAATGAACAATATATAGCTCTTACCTATTACTGTACTTATTTTTATATGCAAATATGTTCAGTCATGACACTATGCAACCGTGCACTTTGGTATGGATAATACACCAGGGGCTTACAACACCCCATAACATGGTGCGAGAAGACCGAACACTCTAACGAGTGCGGCACCCCGAACTTATAGCACTATATGCATCGGCTCCGAATCATGTCTTTGGTCAATAGTTGGGTTTGACCGGCTCCCATGTTTTGGTACCTTACGTTCCGCATTGTTGGCTAAGGTAGCGCTGGGAGAACTACTGCGATTGTGCCCCAGTTGAGCTGGGTTAACACCTCAGTAGAGAAAGCTAAAACTAACTGTCATGATAGTGCGAGAGACCGGTCGCTGTTCGCGAGGTTTCTTCGAGTCCTTAAAGACTTATGCCGCTTCGAGCAAGGAACCGGACTTATCCGGCCTAGGTGTGGATAGCGCCCCGAACTCGGTCTTCCGAATACTAGGGGCTTCGCCGAAATTTAAAATTATAGAATTCTATGGCTAAGTGAGAGTGATAAAGCATTATAAGTCTGACGGCCTAGTTCGTTGTGCTGAACGCCTCCCTAGATGGACCCAAGAATGGGAACAAGAGCGCTCAGGTTTATCCCGAACACCCCAACACTCGTGGCATGGGGGTCGAAGCTGACGACTTGCATCTCTCAGATTTGATAAACGGCCGCACAGAAGGTAATATTTTAAATTAACAAGCGTTGCTTAACGCATATGAACAAAGCTTTAGCGTACAGGATAACAAATGCGAGTTTACTCAAAAATTACATCTTTGGAGCACTCATCCGCCATGCGGCGGGCACCCTTCAGAACGCCATTATAATACATCTCGGGCATACGATACTCCTTACCTGGCGGTGGCGCGTCCGTCAACAGCTTCTCCGCGTCTAGCTTGCCCTAGTGCACCTTAGCATGGGCAAGGGCCCGACGGGCACCTTCATTACAAACGGAGCGCTTGACGACTTCAATCCACGGACACGCGTCCACCAGCCGCCGCACCAGACCAAAGTAGCTCCCATGAATGACTTCTCCGGGCCACAGCCGAGCTATGAGGCCCTTCATGGTCTGTTCGGCCACCTTGTGGAGCTCGACCAGCTGCTTCAGCTGGTCGCTCAGGGGCACCAGATGTTCGGCCTCAGCATACTGAGACCAAAACACTTTCTCCGTCAAGCTCCCCTCTTTGGCTCGGTAGTATGCGGCGGCATCAGACACACTACGGGGCAGATCGGCGAACGCTCCTGGAGAGCTCCGGATTCGGGTAAGTAGCAGATAATTAACTTTTGTATTTTTGCTTTGCATAAAGAATGCCTTACCCGCCGCTATCTTCTTCATTGCCTCAATCTCCTGAAGGGCCTTCTGGGCTTCGGCCTTAGCGGTCTTGGCACTCTCAAGAGCCAAGGCAAGCTCAGACTCTCGAGTCTTCGAGTCATGCTCCAAACTCTCGTGTTTTACCATGAGAGCCTGGAGCTCTTGCCGCACCTCCGCCACCCGCGCCTCCTGCTTCTCTCGCTCGGTGCGCTCCAAGGCCGCACTCTCTTCGGCCTTCGAAACCGCCTCTTTTAGGGTCGCCACCTCGGTCGTGGCTCCTGCAACATTAACGTTGGTCCTGTTATTATTATGCACCCAAGTATTTCTATATACATTTACAGGAGGTACTATGTACCCTCTTTATCCTCGAGCTGCTTCTTGGCACGGCCGAGCTCGCTCTCGGACCGCTCGAGGCTTTCCTTCAAGGCATTGACCTCCGTAGTCAGTGCGGTAGAGGTCAGCAGCGCAGCCTGCATTCCCATATTGACATATTTCTGTTAGACTCCTGCGTATATCTTTTGAGATCCTTAGTTCGGCTTTTCTTTCCGAATACCAAACTAAGCATCAGGGGCTACTGTCTATGCGGTAACATTTTTATATATGTTTCTGAACACATACCTCAAAGCCCGTTAACAGGCTTGTGCAGGCTTCCGTCAGCCCGCTCTTGGCGGACTGAACCTGCTGAATCACCGCACTCATAACAGTGTGGTGTTCTTCGTCGATGGAAGCGCCATTAAGCGCCTCCAGCAAATTGTCCGGCGCCTCCGGGTGGACGGAAGTCGCCGGCGTCGCAGGCTTGCCCTTCTTATGAAGGCACCTCCTGTCGGGCTCTGGAACCACTGATGGTTCCGGAGCAATGTCCGACCCGAGGCCGGACTTAGATCCCTCCGGGGCTTTACCCCCTTTGGGCTGGGAGTCTGGAAGGTCGCCTTGTGGCGCTTCCAGGACCACCTCCTCCCGGTTTTGTTCCCTACGGGACTCCGCCTCAGCATCGTCTGTAGGGAGAGGGGAGGAGGCCGTCGGAAGTGAAGCGCTATTCACATCCGACGAATTCAGAGATCCGCTCGACGAATCGCCAAGCTGAGCTCTGGGCGGACTGCATGATTAGCTTCGGTGTTAGAATCTATCAAATAATAAAGAAGTTCACTAATTCATTCAGGTAGCCGGACACTTACGATTTTGCCAGGGGCTTGATCCTGGATGGCCAGTCCTTCCCGCCGTCTTCGGCTTCGGGGGTGTAGTCTGGCAAAAGGGACTTCCCCTTCTTGGACCCTCTGGCTTCCCCAGTTGGGGTGGCCTTTCTCTTCTTTCCTCCCCCCGTTGGAGGGGGAGAGGCATCTTCTTCTTCCTCCTCCTCGTCTTCGGAGGCGGAGGGTGCGTTGGGGCCGTTGGGAAAATCCGACGACACCAGGCGCCGGGAACTCTTTCGGGTCCCCGTGGCCTTCTCCTTGGCCTTCTTCTCCGGCACCACATGGGGTGCCGGAACCAGTAGCTTCGCTAAGTCAGCGTCTACTGGGCCTTCGGGCAAAGGGGCCGGACAGTCGAACTGTCCGGATGTCCTCTTCCAGTCCTGTCAAAGGAATGGGAGTTTAGATCCCACATAAGAGTCACACTATGAAATTCGGGTATCCCGTAAGGGACTAAAGGTAAGCTTACTTCGGAGGCTTGACGTTTGGCGCAGAACCCGCGATCCTCGGTGACGGGAGGGGAGACCTCGGAACTCTTGAAGAGCACCTTCCAGGCATCCTCGTGCTTCGTTTCAAAGAGCCGGGATAGAGTCTGGTGCCGGGCCGGGTCGAACTCCCACAAATTGAAGTCCCGTCGTTGACACGGGAGGATCCGGCGGAAGAGCATGACCTGGACCACGTTGACAAGCTTGACCTTCTTGGTCACCAGGTCTCGGACGCAGGTTTGGAGTCCGGTCACCTCTTCCGGATTGCCCCATGACAGGCCCGTCTCTTTCCAAGATATGAGCCGAGTGGGGATGCCGGATCGAAATTCAGGGGCCGCTGCCCATTTAGGGTCACGCGGCTCGGTGATATAAAACCACCCAGATTGCCACCCTTTGATGGTTTCCACGAAGGCACCCTCGAGCCAGGTGACGTTGGCTATCTTGCCCACCATGGCGCCTCCGCATTCCGCTTGTCGGCCTTGCACGACCTTCGGCTTGACGCTGAAGATCTTCAGCCATAGGCCAAAGTGGGGCCGGATGCGGAAGAAGGCCTCGCACACAACGATAAACGCCGAGATATTGAGGATGAAGTTCGGGGCCAGGTCGTGGAAGTCCAGGCCGTAGTATAACATGAGCCCCCGGACGAATGGGTGAAGAGGAAAACCCAGTCCGCGGAGGAAATGGGGAAGAAAAACAACCCTCTCATGGGGCCTGGGGGTGGGGATGAGTTGCCCCGCATCTGGGAGCCGATGCACGATGTCGTTAGACAAGTATCCGGCCTTCCTCAGGTTTTTGATTTGCCCCTCCGTGACGGAGGAGGCCATCCATCTACCTCCTGCTCCAGACATGGTTGGGGAAGGTTGAGGTGGGAAGTGCAGGCTTGGGCGCTGGAGCTCGAGCGCGCAGGGACGGATAAGCAGAGGAGGAAGAGGGTGTGAATGGAAAAGGGGGATTCTTATCCCCTTATATGGGTGGCCGAAACTACGAGCCCCCCACCGGCCTGATAAAACTCGCTTATCTCCCAAGCGCCGCGGTTAATGGCGCGGTTGGGTTACCCACACCCGTATTGATGAGAATCTCAGAATAAGGGGACACGATCTCTGCTTTGACAAGACGTGCCAAGGAAACCGCCTCGCTAAACATGCTGGGGTGGAACAATAAAATGAATAAAGAGCCTGGCTGTGGCATGATGTCACGCCACGAAATACGTCAACAGATTCGATTGATACAAATACTATTCTCTCTACGAAGGAATGTGGAACTTATTTTGTAGAGCCGGACACTACCCTGGTGTTCAACATCTTCTATGAAATATTCGGAGGAGGAACCCGCCTTGCAATGCCGAAGACAACTTGCATGCCGGACTCGTCGTCATTGAAGCCTGGTTCAGGGGCTACTGAGGGAGTCATGGATTAGGGGGTGTCCGGATGGCCGGACTAAGACCTTTGGCCGGACTCCCGGACTATGAAGATACAAGATTGAAGACTCTGTCCCGTGTCCGGATGGGACTTTCCTTGGCGTGGAAGGCAAGCTTGGCGATACGATATGAAGATCTCCTCCCATTGTAACTGACTCTGTGTAACCCTAGCCCTCTCCGGTGTCTATATAAATCGGAGAGTTTTAGTCCGTAGGACGACCAACAATCATACCATAGGCTAGATTCTAGGGTTTAGCCACTCCGATCTCGTGGTAGATCTACTCTTGTAATACCCATATCATCAATATTAATCAAGCAGGAGTAGGGTTTTACCTCCATCGTGAGGGTCCGAACCTGGGTAAAAACATCGTGTCCCTTGTCTCCTGTTACCATCCGCCTAGACGCACAGTTCGGGACCCCCTACCCGACATCCACCGGTTTTGACACCGACATTAACACTTTTAAGTAGCAGACTACAATATCCATTTCTTTTGTGGGACTACAATATCCATTTCTTTTTATGCCTCTATATTAAAATTAACACGTCAACGCATTATGTTTAAAATAAATAATCAATGACAATAACTTATATATTTACATGAGAAATACATAGGATGAGCGTTTGATCCGTTTTTTTGTGAACGTGCCTCTACACCCATATGCATGATTGGTCGCGCCTGTGTCAATGTCCAAGTTATCGGTGCATCATCCCGAGTTATTGTCTTTTTCTGGGGTGGACTTCATACCAGTTATTAACTGCTGACGTGTGCCTTGTGTACACAGTCTCGCATGACCTTCCCACTAGCGCTGTCCAAAATTAGTTGAAACGGGATATGAATGATCCCGCAGGCGGCAAAATCTCCCGCCTCCTTCTAAAATTTCGGCCACCTAGTCTTTAGCATGTGAAATTCCGCTTTTGTCCTTGGTGCATGGAGAACAATAGTTACAATACGGCCCTCATTTACATAATAGGTTGGGGCTGCTTTGGTAACTTCTAGTTGCCCCCACCACCACGCGGCACCCCCATTTCCTCTCCCCTCCCGTAAAAACAACTACTCCACAGCATGAGAACATCTTACATCACGCCGTCCGTACTTCATCGGCCTTTCTACCCCTCCCCTCTCAAAACCCTAGGTTGCTCATCCACCAGCGTACCAGAGCCCATTCACTCTCAGCAGTGTCCACCTCACTGGATCTGCTTCTACGGCCGCATCTACCCCTCCCACCTCCCATAGAAACAAGTAGACTACTCATCCACCACTATACCACAGCCCATTCAGTGTTGGCCTTGTCCACGGCGCCAGATCTGCTTCGCCGGTACTCTCGTCAACCGCAATGCATCTGCAGTAGCTCCTTCATACTCCCCACCGGAGATGCTTTGTCCACAACCCCGGAGCCGCCCCACCAACGCCCCCATCGACGGCCTCTGATTCTCTTCGCTGACACCTTCCCCAACCCTACCGGAACTGCTTCACCGACACCATCCTCAACCCTACCGGAGTAGCTTCACCTATACCATTCTCAACCCTACCTGGGCCGCTTTGCCAACGCCCAAGTCCATGGCCTCAGATCTGCTTCTTCGCACCCTCGTCCAACCTATCAGAGCAGCTTCTGACGCCCCGTCTACGGCCCAGATCCGCATCATCGACACCATCCTGAACCCAACCACCGGAGCAGCTTCACTGATGCCCTTGTCCACGGCCTCAGATCTGCTTCACCCACACCATAGTCTGGCAAGATGCCAAGCACCCTCCGCGCCCTAGGTACTTGGCACCTTTAAACCCATCCAGCATCACCTGCCTAATGTACTTCAAATATACTAACAGGTCGCTGTTACATGTTATGCAGCTGACATAAACTACAAGGACGATGTTTCTTCTGGATCTAACAACTTGGCCAACCAAGATCCTGGACCGAGGCCTTGCTATGATCTTGTAAGTGTATCTCTCTCTTGTATTGTTGTGTGCCTGCCAGCGTGCTTTGCTAGGATTTTTAACCAGTAATCCCTTTATGCAGACAATGATTTCCACTTGTGGCTGCTAAATTAGAAATGTAGATGTCATACATGATACTCCCTCCGTTCCTAAATATAAGTCTTTCTAGAGATTCCACTATAGACTACATACACAGCAAAATGAGTGAATCTACACTCGAAAATGCATCTATATACATCTGTATGTGGTCCATAATGGAATCTCTACAAAGACATATATTTAGGAACAGAGGTAGTACATTACACTTAGGTGGCATGAAGAAATTCCAGTGCACTACATTAGGCTCCCTTAGAGTGCATGCTAGTCCAGTACACAGAGTCATGGCTAGTTTATGCTACGCACACAATCGTTAATTGGTGGTTTAAATATGCGCAAGGGATATGTAATGTATTATCATGTAGAGATATCTCAAATTAGCCGTGTAAACTTGCAGATGGGGTGCCACAATGAAAAAGTACAAGATGTATGTGGAAATTTCATGGAACATCGCAAAAAAAGGAGAGACAATGGTGAGCATATACAGTGTGCTATGGTAAGTCACTCCAGCCCATTTCTTTTGCAGGATTCTCCTAGAATCTGCCCCTCTCTAGCTTCCCCTAGAATCTTTGACCCCCATTTGTTTTACAATCCTAACTAAGTAGACCCTAACTAGATAGGATTGTAAAACAAATGGGTCTCAAGGATTCAGGGAGAACCTGGGTAGGGGTCAGATTCTAGGATAATTTTGCAAAAGAACTGGGCCTCCATTGCAATCATTGTGAAATGTTATTTGTATGTCAGTGTTGTTGCCAAGTTTCTTAGGGACAGTTATTTCGAGTTATCCTAAGAAAATAAGCACCTTTGAATATAACCTCTAGATAATAAGCCAACCAGTTCTTTTCATTGCTTGCCTTTTCAGCTTATCTGTGCTATGATCAGTGAAAAGTCTAGATTATGAAAATTAATTTGACTTGAAAACATCACAAATTGAACCCAGTGCAGTAATTAATATGATAGGAAAACTGACCATCAATATTTGTTCAAAATGCAAATACAAAGATGGGACATTTACATCTGTGCCCCTAACTCGAACCCACTACTCAGATTTGCCCCTAATTTTGAAGCATGCTCAAATTTTCCCCTCCCCCGTTAAGTCACTACTCAGAAATGCCCTTCCATATAGTACTGTAGCACTTTCTGTCTGCTATAGTACACATGGGCCTATGATGGTCAAAGGCCTTTGATTGGACGGAAGGGCATTTTTGAGTAGTGACTTAACGACAGAGGGGCAAATTTGAGCATGCTTTGAAATTAGGGGCAAATTTGAGCGGTGGTTCGAGTTAGGGGCAGAAATGCAAATGCCCCTACAAAGATACCATCTACTCGGCACAATCTACTTTGGTCAATGTCTTCCATAGAGAGCCCATTGCCTAATTAAATGAAGAACACATTGCCTAAATTTAAATGAAGAATCATTAGTTATCAAAATTTGATGGTCCAAGTGGTTGGTTATTATCATATAGCACCACCACCTAAAAGCATCATATAGCAGCAACTCATAGCAACTCATCATACAACGGCAGTAGAAGCAGCTAGCAATTCATCATATACCAGCAATAGGTCATAGCAATTCATCGTTTACCAGTAGCAGGCGCAGCTCATAAAAAATTATCATATAGCAGCAACAGGAGAAGCTCATAGCAATTCATCATATAACAACAGCAGGAGCAGCTTATAGCATCTCATCATATAGCAGCAGCTCATAGCAATTCACCATATAGCAGCAATAGCTCATAGCAATTCATCATATAGCAGCAACAGGAGCAGCTCATAGCAATGCATCATATGGCAGCATCAACTCATAGCAATTCATCGTATAGCGGATCAGAGTGAAAAATTGGCAAAAAATCAGAGGAGATCCTCACCTTGTTGGATGAGCTCATCCTTCAACAACACCTCAAGGCCACAATCTGGGAGGAGGGGAGGGGGAACAAGGTGCCTTCTGTCAGAGTGGGACATCGGTTGTAGTTGTGCTGCGATCGCAAGAGTAGTGTGTTGGACGGACCATAGTGGAGCAGCTGCTGAAGGCCATGAGAATGAGGGGTGGCGCCAGAGGGAGGAGCAGCCGGGGAGATTTGGCCCTACCCGCCAGCCATGTAGCCTAGCTGGATAGCGCATCATGGAGGAGCAGGCCAGATGGGACCAGTGGCGACTGCTCGCTGGAGGAACCCTAGCGCTGCAGGCAGGCGATCAAGGTAGAGGGAAAGGGGAGAAGAGATGCAAGCGGGCAGGGCAATGAATGCTTGCGTGTTTGTTTTTACTTGAGGGTCAGGTGTGACACGGGCATGAGCAGTGGCATTTTGAGTGTAATATAGGTAGACAACAGAGTCATTTCTCTATTCCCCTTCCCTTCAATTTTTAGTGAGATTCTACCCGAATCACCCCCTCCCCCCAAAGCGAAATAAGTTAAGCCCAAGCCCATAACTCAAAAAACAACTTCTTTACATCTTTTATGGCCTATTTTGACAATAAGCACTGAAAAGGCGGAATAGAACTGGCCCTTAACCTGCAATTCAATTGTGCATGCAATGATGAATGACTCCTGCCTGCTATAGTGTACATTTAGGCATCATACATGGCCGCATAACCTAATATATGTGCATTTCATTATAGAATCTGAAATATGCAATGTTTATGTTAGTTCATACATTGCACATGATGTTTAAATGCCCCTTAAATCTAGTCAGTCAAGTGATGGTCTTTAAGCCTTCTTCTATGCTTCTTTTCTTGATATGTATTCAATGTTGTGCAAGATTTTCTCCCACATCTGTTCAATTGCTTGTTTGTATCACCAGCCATACTAGGACTGTTTGCTTTGATTACTTGCTGTTCTTGACCTAACAGAGCTTGTCAATGATTTAAACACTAAGGGATGCTATAGTGGGGGCTTGTATAACTCATAGGTGACATAAAGGTTTGGCTGTACACTAAAGTAGGCTCTCCAAGAGTACCTGGAGATCCAGTTCAAAGGTATGCCTAGTTTGTACACAGTGCACACATTGTAAATGCTCATTTCATTGCGTGCAAGAGATGTGGCATGTTTCATTCTGTGGTGTTGTTTTAATTTGTTATAAACTCATCCTTTGGTGTTGTTCACAGACTGGAAAGTATGCATATTTATCTTCCAAGGAGACCATTAACTAGTTTGTGTCACCTTGTAGAGGGGGTGCAATGAAGATAACAATGGGGATTTCCAAGTACAAGATGTTAGGAAGCAGCCTTGCAAGAGAAGGAGGAACAACGCTGAGCCTGTTCAACCAGTTATGGTAAGTCACTGTATTACAATTACCAGGACATCATATTTGTCTGACATTGTGCTTGCGTAGGGTTCTTCACCTGTAACCCAGTCATTGGGCCATTGATTAAAACTCCCTCCGCTCACTACTATATGATGTTTTAACTTTTTTGTAAATCAGATGTATGTAAACGCATTTTAATGTGTCTGTTCACTCATTATGGATGTAGTCTACTTTTAAATATCTAAAACATCTTATAGTAGTGAACAGTGTGAAACGACTTCCTGCTATGGTAGAGATGTCGATGTCATAACCAAACACATATTCACATCATTAGCCTCCCTATCATTACTAGGTCTTGATTACATACTAGTCGAGATACTTCATAGGGGGCAAACAATATTACGTTACTTGTTCCTTTATATAGTAAGTGTAGCTAGGCAATGGATGTTATTGAGGCGTGCATGTATGCTTGGTGGCAACTCAACCATTCAATTGCTTGTTTGTTTCAGGCATAGTTAAATTTCTCTTTTCAAGTGCTTTATTTGTCCAGTTAATGAGATGCACAAACAATGATGCCTGATGTTGGGTACTCCATTAAATTACTTGTAGCCGCGTGTATAACTATTAGTTGACATAATTAAATGCCTTACCGTTTAATTACTCTGGTGAAGTGTGTCCGAGACTAGGCATAGTGGGTAGTAACTTAGACTAGTAACATGCATATGTTACTCGCCTATGTTACTACCTCTACAATGGGGAGTAACCTATGTGTGGTGTCATGCAACACTTCATTTATTAGGTTATAGACTCATCTTGCCTTGATATGTGTGATGTTACTCATAGTACTAGTAACTAGCTATGTCACTACATGCCTCTCTTTCTTCATTAATTGCTTGCCACACCGTGATGTTACCACCTATGTTACTCCCACTGTGGGTAGTTTGAAGCTTTGAAGTCTATTAACCAACTATTACTGCATGAGGCTCACAATCTAGTTTATACGAGGCTAATGATTGCATAGTTTTGCTTGCTGTAGTAGGTTTGTATAAATCCATCTGCTGTTCATTTTGCTCCTAAAACTTTAATTGAGCTACAGAATGGCCAACTGCTTGCTTACTTATACGAAGATATATATAATTGTGAGTAGCTGCGTGTGGTCTAAATTTGCAACCTGTATATTTTGGATTTGGCCCCAATAATGTTGAGGATATCGCTTATTGTTATCGTCTCGGTCAGCCGGGGATTTAGAGATTAATTGGAAATCGGCCAATTAATCAATTTTATTGGTCGACTTTTAATCGACCTTTTTTTTGCAAAACCAAGGTTCCCAACACTGAAATATGCTATATTCAACACTCAAACAATATTGCACAGAAGTGTTACCTTGATACCTAGCCTTTGAACCCTCTTATAATGACAAACAAAATAGGACAATAGTACATATTGCAAAACATGGTCCACAAAACACGAATAAACATACTTTTTGCAAACATAATGTTAGGAATTGGCCCAATTTATCGGTAGATTCCCGATAAATCGCTTGTCAGAATGATAAATCGACCCAAACGATAAACGGTGAAGATAAGGCATAATCTTATCGGTCACCCCAAGAGTAGTGATAAATCGGATGGTAAATAGCTGAATTAGAAGATTTCTTGGACAATGCCCAACATCATGCTCCTCTGGTGAGCTAAGAAAGATTTCTGTATGTGGCCTGCACAGACTACCATTTTTATAATTTTTAAAATATCACCTGCTTATGCTTCATGACGTGTAACATTATTGTTAGTCTTGTTTTGCCATGTACAAAATAGTCTGTCTTGCTTGCTTCAGTGTTGTAACTATATATTTTCCCTAGTCATGTGTACTTACAGAAACATTTCAGGATGAAGTGACATCAACACAAAGATCTGAGAGCAGTACGGAATGGCCGTTACCTAATGATTATAGATTGGAATTGGAATGTGCTAATGTTCTCGAGCATCAACTAGAGGTGGCAAGACAACGTGTACATGATTCTCAACATGCAATCAACATGTTGAGACTGCAGTTGCAAGTATTAGATGCAGGAGTCAAAAAATGAAACAAGACAGTGAGGTAACCACAAAGGAATTTGAGATTTTGCAGACTGAAATTTATGCTATCTAAATCCAGCCAATCCTATTTTCTGAAGAGATTATAGTTCCAATGGGAAGTTCTGTTGATGCGTGTCCATGATGTATGAGCTTTATTTGCCCAGTGTATGTAATTTGCTATTTGTGTATGCTTTATTACCAGCCGAACTGTAATGCCCAGTGGGTACAATCTGCTATAATTTCTTTATTGTATAGTGTAGGATTATTCTTCGTTTCTATGCCTTTGTCTCTTTATTGTATAGTGTAGGTTTTTTAGAGGCGATAGTATAGAGTAGGATAATTCTTTGTATATGCTATATCGTTGAAACTGGGGCCAACACGCCCAAACATTACCTGGACGCCATCCGAACGAACAAACATGTCAAAGTGTGCCGTAATTGGGCTGGTCAACTTAATATTAAGCGCTGCCCAAACGATGTGGCCCACCGTAACGACTCTTAGCAGGCCGTTAACAGGCTGAAATCTCGATGGGGCCATATAAATGGAAATGGCCCGCGGGCCTCTAGCAGACTAAAATAATTGATAATTTTGTCTCGGCCCATTTACATGATGGGCCAGTAAGAGGCCAAAAGTGTTTTGGCCCAGAAGAGGCCCAATTTACAAAATAGGCTTTTAATAGGGCGAAAGTTGCATCGGGCTGAAAGTGTGCCCTACGGAACATGGACCGCTAATGTACCCAAAATTAGGTGGCACCGTCAAAGGCCCAACTATTGTGCGGGCCATTAACAAGCCAAAAGAGAAAATTGGCTAGGAATTGGCCCATTTATAGAATGGGCCGAGGAAAGGCCGAAAGTCACAACGGGCTAGAAGTTGGCCCAACTATAGATTGGGCCGAGAAAAGGTCAAAGATGTACCGGTGGCATATTGGTCCATATCTATAATGGGCTGCTAACAGGCCGAAAGAAGGTCAGGCCATAATTGGGCCCAAAGACGTAGTGGGCCGTTAACTGGCTGGAACTGACGATGGGATAAAAATTGTCGAATCTAGAATGGGCCTTTGATGGACCGATTCTGCGTAACTTTTATGGGTCGTGCTTGTGAATGGGCGTGACTCAAGTAGGCTGCTAATGGGCCGACCCGCTTATTTTGGTAGGCCGACCTTTTAACCTAAACGAGTGACTGTTGGGCCGAGCCACATGTTGACGTACCATAGGCGCGTCCCATCCACCCGCTAGATGACACTTGTCCCAACGCGGAGCTGACACATGGATACTATGGCGAGTCAAAATTTTACATGTGGAAAAGCTCCATTGGTCTGGGTGGTTAACAGGTTATCGGATCCAAACCGGAACCCGATAGGGTAACAGAACCCATTATGGTGCATGCCACATGTGGGTTACCCTTGACGGAACCACTTGCATGACGCACCATTTATCATCATGGAAGTGGACACTTCCGTGATGATAATTGTATTGTCATGGAACACTTCTATGATAGCACAGGTATGACTATCTTGATTCTGTCATAAAATCGTCATGGATGTACATGCATGACATAAAACGTGACCTATTGTGACAAACACATATCATCACGGAAGTGGTTTTTTTAGTGTCTACGAGTACAGATAAAGACCATATTATGATTATCTCTCCGAAACACTTGGCAATCTATTTAAGTAAATAGGATGTTGAAACCAAATTCCGCTAGCCTAGATACAGAAAGTTGATTATAACCAAGGGATTCAAGAAGCATGACATTTTGGATAGAGCTATCATGGGAGATGGCCACCTTACCAAGGCCAACTACCTTACCCTTTGAGTTATCACCAAAAGTGACATACTTCCGAGGGTTGTCGTTTTCAGCAAGCTCATGAAACGTGTCCTTATCTCCGGCCATATGATCAGTACACCCACTATCAAGAACCCATTCCTTTCCTTTGTCCATGTAACCACGTAGGTTAGCCATAAGATCAAAGTGTCTCATCGACTCATCAAGATCAAAGTCACTATCATCATCCTCATCATAATATCCATGTTCAACATCATCATGTGAATGATCATCACCTTCAAAGAGTGATTCATTAGATTTATGACCATGAAAATGTGCATCTTTATGAATTCTAATAACTTGCGAGATGATGCTACTAATGACTCCAGCATCTCCTTTGGAACGCATAAGGTCACGTAGCTCAAATAGACAATCATCAAATTTAGGATCACTAGAATTCATTTTATGAAAAGCAATGGACTTTTGAAGAATCTCATCTAGATTTTCCAAGGAATAGTTTGGAAAGCTCCCCTCAAGGTACCTCCATATAGTATAAGCACATTCAAATGCAGGCAAGCATATAAGCAAATTTCTAGACAAACCTCTAATAATAAGATCAATAGTTCTTAGGTTGTGGGTCATGTCAAGATGCTCATCGGGGGTAGGATGCAAGGGATCAATGGGAGGCGCACAAGGACTAGTAATATACTTGTTCAAATTATGTTCACTGAAAATCTCAAACATCTCATTCTTCCAAGAATTATAGAGCTCTCCGTCAAGCATAGGCACTCTATGTCGAACACTTCCAATCGTAGACTCATCCATCTTCCTCCAATGGTGTTTAAACCAAAGCAATGGAGACCAATGCTCTGATACCAATTGAAAGGATCGAGAAGAGGGGTCTAGATGGGGGAGGGGTGATTAGACACTCCACAAGTAAAAGTAGCAATTTTTAAGTTCTTCATGTTGAGGTGGAGTTTTAGCACAAGTTTAAGCATTCACAATACATTTCATGCAAGCATGTCAAGAGTATGAGCAGCGGAAAGAGTAAAGCATGCTAATTGCAATAAAGTAAGGGATGGGATTGGAATGTGCAAACACTACGGAAGACACGGAGATTTTTGGTGTGGTTCCGATAGGTGGTGCTATCGTACATCCACGTTGATGGAGACTTCAACCCACGAAGGGTAACGATTGCACGAGTCCATGGAGGGCTCCACCCATGAAGGTTCCACGAAGAGGCAACCTTGTCTATCCCACCATGGCCATCGCCCACGAAGCACTTGCCTCACTCGGATAGATCTTCATGAAGTAGGCAATCTCCTTGCCCTTACAAACTTCTTGGTTCAACTCCACAATCTTGTCAGAGGCTCCTAAGCGACACCTAACCAATCTAGGAGACACCACTCTCCAAAAGGTAATAGATGGTGTGTTGATGATGAACTCCTTGCTCTTGTGATTCAAATGATAGTCTCCCCAACACTCAACTCTCTCTCACAGATTTGGATATGGTGGAAAGATGATTTGAGTGGAAAGCAACTTGGGGAAGGCTAGAAATCAAGATTCTTGTGGTTGGATTGGAATATCTTGATGGCAACACATGAGTAGGTGGTTCTCTCTCAGAAAATGTAAGCTGTAAGTGTAGGCACGTTCTGATATCTCTCTCACATATGGAGAAGGGGGTGGAGGGTGTTGGGGAATGTAGTAATTTCAAAAAATTTCCTATGCACACGCAAGATCATGGTGATGCATAGCAACGAGAGGGGAGAGTGTCGTCCACGTACCCTCGTAGACCGTAAGCGGAAGCGTTATGACAATGCGGTTGATGTAGTCGTACGTCCTCACGATCGACCGATCCTAGTACCGAACGTACGACACCTCCGCGATCTGCACATGTTCAGCTCGGTGATGTCCCACGAACTCATGATCCAGTAGAGCTTCGAGGGAGAGTTCCGTCAGTACGATGGCGTGATGACGGTGTTGATGAAGCTACCGACGTAGGGCTTCGCCTAAGCACCGCTACGATATGATCGAGGTGGATTATGGTGGAGGGGGGCACCGCACACAGCTAAAGATCAATGATCAACTTGTGTGTCTTGGGGTGCCCCCCCGCCCTCGTATATAAAGGAGCTAGGAGGGAGGCGGTCGGCAGAAGGAGGGCGCGCCAAGGGGGGAGCCCTACTCCCACCGGGAGTGGGACTCCTCCTTTCCTAGTAGGAGTAGGAGAAGGGGGAAGGAGGAGAGAGGGGGGGAAGGAAGGGGGGAGCCGCCCCCCTCCTTGTCCAATTCGGACTAGAGGGGGAGGGGGCGCGCGGCCCCTGCCTTGGCCGCCCCTCCTCTTCTCCACTAAGGCACATAGGGCCCATTATACTCCCCGAGGGGTTCCGGTAACCCCCCGAGTACTCCGATATATGCCCGAACTTGCCCGGAACACTTCCGAAGTCCAAACATAGTTGTCACGCCCAAGATGCGAACCTATCCTAAAGGGACTCGAAGGTCCCACCAAGGATAGAAGCGCATCTTAAAGACACTTTTGCAATGTAGATATCATTACATCAAACCATTACGTAATAGTTGGGGATACATACAAGACATACAAATGCCGCAAGAATACATCAATACATCATCCATAAGATCAACATCCGACTACGGATGAAACACAAATAGAAGCTCAAATGACATCCACCCTGCTAGCCCAGGCTACCGACCTGGAACCTATCCCCTGATCAACGAAGAAGCAGAAGAAGAACTCCAAAACAAGCAAACATCTCTTTCGCGTCAAGATCATCGCATAACCTGTACCTGCAACTGTAGTTGTAGTAATCTGTGAGCCACGAGGACTCAGCAGTCCCATTACCTTGGGTATCAAGACTAGCAAAGCTTAATGGGAAAGGAAGGGGTAAAGTGGTGAGGTTGCAGCAGCGACTAAGCATATATGGTGGCTAACATACGCAAATGAGAGCGAGAAGAGAAGCAAACGGAACAGCCGTGAAGCTAACAATGATCAAGAAGTGATCCTGAACTCCTACTTATGTCAAACATAACCCAAAACCATGTTCACTTCCCGGACTCCACCGAAAAGAGACCATCATGCCTACACACGCGGTTGATGCGTTTTAATTCGAATCTGGTGTCAAGTTATCTACAACCGGACATTAACAAATTCCCATCTGCCACATAACCGCGGGCACGGCTCTCAAAAGTTTATACCCTGCAGGGGTGTCCCAACTTAGCCCATCACAAGCTCTCGCGGTCAACGAAGGATATTCCTTCTCCCAGGAAGACCTGATAGTCTCGGGATCCCGGTTTGCAAGACATTTTGACAATGGTAAAACAAAACCAGCAAGCCGCCCGATGTGCCGACAATCCCGATAGGAGCTGCACATATCTCGTTCTCAGGGCAACACCGGATGAGACAGGCTATGAGTAAAACCAGACCTCGAGTTTCCTCGAGGGGGCCCCGCAG
>NC_041381.1:481877924-481890217 GCF_002162155.2 Triticum dicoccoides | reverse complement strand
GCGGATCTCGGGTAGGGGGTCCCGATCTGTGCGTATAGGCGGATGGTAACAAGAGACGAGGGACACGATGTTTTTACCCAGGTTCGGGCCCTCTTGATGGAGGTAAAACCCTACGTCCTGCTTGATTAATATTGATGATGTGGGTTACAAGAGTAGATTTACCACGAGATCAAGGAGGCTAAACCCTAGAAGCTAGCCTATGGTATGATTGTTGTTCGTCCTATGGACTAAGGCCATCCGGTTTATATAGACACCGGAGAGGGCTAGGGTTACACAGAGTCGGTTACAAAGGTAGGAGATCTACATATCCGTATCGCCAAGCTTGCCTTCCACGCCAAGGAAAGTCCCATCCGGACACGGGACGAAGTCTTCAATCTTGTATCTTCATAGTCTTGGAGTCCGGCCGATGATGATAGTTCGGCTATCCGGACACCCCCTAGTCCGGGACTCCCTCAGTAGCCCCCGAACCGGGCTTCAGCGACGACGAGTCCAGCGCGTATATTGTCTTCGGCGTCGTAAGGCGGGTTCTCCTTCAAACTTCATGTTCCCATCGAATAGTGTCTGGCTTCCTTATAAATGTTGCCCTCCTTGGCTTCTACGCCCAATAATGGCCCTCTTCCACGTGTCGTACGAATGCGAAAGGCTGGGGTATTTTTACATTTTACCCCCTAACCATGCGAACGAGCCGCCTATAAGAGAGGCGAGGATCTAGATCCAGCTTACACCATCCCCCATCCGCAAGTTCTCATCGAAGCGCCTCTGACAAAAATCCATTCCATCATGGATAGTCGACGCGGCTCCTCCTCTCGCGCTCCCGGCCCCAAGCCAGGAGATTGGGGGAGATGCTCAGTCCCACACAGCGAGCTAGTGGCGCTCCAAACCAAGGGATATCTTCCCCCAGCTTTCATGGTTCCGGTTTGAGCCGGACTAGCCACCTACAAGGGTGGGAAGCAGGCGGAGAGCGCCCCCAATCCCTCCAAAGGAGAGCGGGTGTGCTTCGTCCCCTACTTAATAAGGGGACTCATATTTCCTATACATCCGTTTCTCCGGGGGCTCCTGGAGTTTTACAGACTCCAGCTTCATCATCTTACACCTGCCTCCATTTTGCACATCGCGGGCTTCGTAGCTCTGTGTGAGCTGTTCTTGGGCATTGAGCCCCATTTTGCACTATGGAAGAGGTTGTTTTGACTCGTACCCCGCTCTCACGAGGGGTCGATATATCAAGTGGGCGGAGCCAAAATATGGCGCATCGCCGGGACCGGATATCTGTCCGGGACCCCGAAGAAGGCGTCCGAAGACTGGCCTTCGGAGTGGTTTTATATGGAGGACGCTCTGCTATCGGATCCAGTCCGAATCGGCCTTCCGGAGTTCAGCAACGCTCCACTGAAGAAACGCCTGAGTTGGCGCCCATGGAGCCCTCAACGAGAAGATGATAGGAGCATCCATTACTTGATGGGCCGGATACGGCTGCTAGCCCATTCCGGATTAACCATGATCGGAGTCATGGCCACATGCATTATGCGCGGGGTGTAGCCGCTCCAATATAGGGGCCACCCCATGTGGGACTTCAATGGAGACGATGACGCCACCCGTCATGGCCGCAGGGGACCTGGCTCGGCCGACGACCTGGTGAAGATCCTGTCCAGCTTGTACAAGGGGGAGAAGGAGGACTTCCTCCGCACGAATCCTCTAAATGGATTTTCCATGAACAACCCTCGGAGCTGGGTAAGCGGTCGCATGCATATCTGATCCGTGCCTTTAAAGGCAATTGTCTTATTGTATGATTTTGACACAGGAACTGCGTCGGGATGTGGAGGGCATAAAAAGCCTAGCTCCACAACCCGAGGATCCAGAAAGGTCCCTTGATCCGGCCTCCGAAGAGGATCCGGACTTAGCGGTGGAACTGATCGACGGGGTGTTCCACCAGCTCAGCATAGACAATGCTTTAGTCGCCATTACGGCTGATTACCCCGGTTTATTTCCGGCCTCCCAGGTGACTACGACCGAGGTCTTGACACTATCATTCGATCCGTGCTCAATTCTGACTATCCCATACTGATGGTGCATCGTAGGAGGTGCCTTTAAGGCGGGAAGCCGAACCCGCGGTGGCCGACCAACAAGGGTCAGTTCGGCCCGGCAGGCGGAAGAGGAGTGCGATGCGAACTGAAACGTCGCCGCAACGGTATGGAGCACCGCTATTTTTAAGGGAAGGATTCCCAGGAGGTATATTAATGCTCATAACTTTTCCAGAAAGAGCGCTCGCCGGACAGTGTCCGGAGAGGTTGCCAATCAAGCCTCCGCCGGCCATGCTCCAACGCATGGCCCGGGAGGGGAGGCAAATACAAGGCACGAGCCGGACACTCCTCTGACGGAGGATGTCGACAGGCTGTCTGCCACCCGGTCTGAGGTGGAGAGCGCCATGAATCACAGGCGTCGCCGGGCAATTCTTCGTGACGCGTGTTTCTCCCCGGAGGCGTTAAATGCCTTTGATGCGGGAAACGCGCACCTCCGTGCCACTCAAGATGGGTTAACCAGAGCCACGGAGCAGTATGTGAAAGACATACGTGTAAGTAATTTTAATAGTTATATATGCAAGTAGCCCCCGAGACTTAAAATAGTTAAAATAACTGATTTAAGGATCAATTTCTATGCAGGATCTTATGGTGAAGAATACCCATCTGTCCCAGGAGCTCCAAGAGTGCAAGGCCCAACTTGAGGCCGCACTGGCCGCTACAGGGGGAGCCACAGAGACCTCTGCTGGTAAGACGTACTTTGAAAAGATAATTAATTAACAAAGTGCAGCGTGAATCTGACAATAATGTTGCAGAGGGCGCCGGACTAGATCCGGACAAGCAACAGCTACTGCGTCAGCTAAAGGCCGGCGAGAGGGTGCTTATGAAGGTGCAGCAGGAGAGAAACAAGCTCCAAGATGCCCACACCCAGCTAGGAGAAGAGCTGAAAGGTGTTCGGGCCCAGCTGTCTGGCTCCTTGAAGGAGAATCAGCGGCTTCGTCGCGGCATTTATAGTAAGTGCTTGAGCAAATTCCTTTGAAAAGAAGAATTCGGTGAGGAAGTCGATTGATAGAAATATGTCTTTAGGTGTGCTCACAGGTCGCCCTGCGGAGGAAATGCCTAGGTCAACAAGTGACCAACTTCCCGAGATGGTGCAATTGTTCGAACGTGTTCGGCAGGCGATGAGTGGCGTCGTTCAGGCTTTATGGCCATCCGTCTCCCTACCCGAGGGCCTTGGTGAGCTTGCTGAGAAGCTTCAGGGAGCACGGCGACGCCTCCGTTTGTGGAAGATATCGGCCTGCCGTCAGGGCGCTAGGGAGGCCTGGGCCATGGTGAAGACACGCTACCCGAAGGCTGACCTAAACCACATGGCCGAGGTCGGACCTGCCGGGCCTGATGGGAAGGAGATCCCTGTGAGCTTGATGTACGACCAAGTACAACTGGCCGGGAAATATTCCCAACATGACTATAAATTAGACAGCCTATTAGATGGGATTGAGGAGTAGTACAATTAGTCGATTTGACGATGTAATTTGAAATGACATGTAAGATGCCTTCTAGCCGGATTGTAGATCGTTTGTCTTTGGGACCGTTTCGCTTCAACCTCAGGACCCAACAGTCCGGAGTGTGTCCGAATACCCCTACGGTTATAAAAGAACCGGGGCATGCATGGAGACAAGGCGTCGGGGTCATAATTGCTTTATCAGACAAGTGCACAACTAGTTATGTTATATTACATGGTTAGTAAGAAACATCTTCCAGGGAGAATAGTTTCGTTAAGGGTTCCTTTCCCTGGGAGGCATGCCCTAAGGTGCAATGCCGGACTGCGAAAATAGCAGAAAAAGCATCTGGGGGCAGATAAATAAGTAAGTAATAAATCATCTTTCAAGTCACCGACCGAATATTCTCTTAAGAACGCTAGCTTTCGGCTTCACCCAGTCCGAGGTACACATCCGGCTGACCCGGCAGTAACAATCGCAGAGGTGCTCCCTTTACCTCCTAGCCGAACAATCGGGAACGTAGGGGTAAGCACAGGAGCCAGGCAACCCAACTTGGCCAAAACTGAAGTCATATCGATGCATATAATGGTGAATAAAAGGTACATGCGGAAGTATGACACATGTATTGGGCGTGAAGCCCATATTAATAAGCTTCTGGTAAAGAAGCCCCCAGGTATAATGAGTGCTAGGAGCACATCAAGTGTGTGCGAACAAAGTGCAAATCAGCCTATAAAGGGTATTGAGAGAAAAAAAAGTGAGAAGAAGGAGGGGGACAAGAGACAGTAAAAAATATAAAAAGGTGGACGGGGGAGTGAGACAAACTCTGAGTCCGGTGTTTAGGCGTAGAATCTTCGGAGACGGGCTGCGTTCCATGGGTTCGGCTCGAGTCGGTTGTCAGATGCTTTACGTAGAAGGTATGCTCCGCCGGTCAGGACTTGGTCGATGATAAAGGGACCTTCCCACTTGGGCTTAAGTTTGTCCTTTTTCTTGTCCGGCAGGCGTAGAACGAGTTCGCCGACATTGTAAGTTTTGGCCCGTACTTCTCTGCTTTGATATCTTCGAGCCTGCTGCTGATAAAATGCGGAACGAGCCTTTGCCACGTCCCGCTCCTCCTCTAAGGCGTCCAAACTGTCCTGCTGATCCAACTCGGCTTCTCTTTCTTCGTACATGCGCACACGAGGTGAGTCATGAATTATATCGCAGGGCAGAACTGCCTCTACGTCGTATACCATGAAAAATGGTGTGAATCTAGTAGTTCGGTTTGGCGTGGTCCGCAGCCCCCAGAGTACGGAGTCGAGCTCCTCTACCCAGTGCGTGTTAGATTCCTTGAGGGACCGCACTAGTCTGGGTTTGATGCCGCTCATGATTAGACCATTTGCTCGCTCGACTTGACCGTTAGTTTGGGGGTGATAGACTGAAGCGTAATCGTGCTTGATGCCCATGTTTTTGCACCAGAGTTTAACCTCGTCGGCCGTGAAGTTCGTGTATCAGTGATGATGCTGTGGGGGACGCCAAAACGGTGTACTACCCCGGATATGAAGTCTATCACCGGTCCGGATTCTGCCGTTTTAACCGGCTTGGCCTCAATCCATTTGGTGAATTTGTCCACCATGACCAATAAGTATTTGTGCTTGTGGGTTCCCCCTTTAAGGGGTCCAATCATGTCAAGCCCCCAGACCGCGAATGGCCAGGTAATGGGTATAATTTTGAGGGCGGTGGGTGGCATATGGCTCTGATTAGCAAAGAGCTGGCAACCGACGCAACGTTGGACTAAGTCTTGAGCATCTGCCCGGGCTGTCGGCCAATAAAATCCTGTACGGAAGGCCTTGCCTACAAGGGCCCATGCTGTAGCGTGGTGCCCGCCGAGTCCAGCATGAATTTCAGCCAGGAGGTTCCGCCCCTCCTCTTCGGAGATACACCTTTGAAGGACTCCGGTTGTGCTTTTCTTATAAAGTTCTCCCTCATGGACCTTGTAGGCTTTAGATCGCCGAACTATGCAGCGGGCCTCATTTTGGTCTTCGGGAAGTTCCTGCCGAATTAAGTAGGCTAGGAATGGTTCTGTCCACAGGGCAATTACTGCCATTATTTCGTGAGCTGAAGGTGTTATTTCAATGGCTGAGCCGCCGATTGTGTCTGAATGGTCTGAGTTAGGTGATGCAGCTGGCTCCGGATTGTTATTTCTGGACTCCTCTTCCCATAACACGGATGGCTTAAAGAGCCGTTCCAGGAAGATGTTTGGAGGGATAACGTCTCATTTTGCGCCGATGCATGCTAACACGTCTGCTGCCTGGTTACTATCCCGGGCTACATGGTGGAATTCGAGTCCTTCGAACCAAGCTGATATTTTTAGGACGGTGTTGCGGTAAGCTGCCATTTTTGGGTCTTTGGCGTCAAAGTCTCCATTTACTTGGGATATTGCGAGGTTTGAATCCCCGCGCACCTCTAGGCGTTGAATGCCCATGGAGATTGCCATCCGGAGGCCATGCAGAAGGGCCTCGTATTCGGCTGCGTTGTTGGAGTCCATGTACATTATTTGAAGTACGTATTGGATTGTGTCTCCAGTTGGGGACGTCAGGACGACGCCAGCCCCCAAGCCAGCCAACAATTTGGATCCGTCGAAATGCATGATCCAATTGGAGTATGCGCCGTACTCTTTAGGGAGTTCGGCTTCGGTCCATTCGGCGACTAAGTCAGCCAGAACCTGCCTTTATAGCTCACCGTGGTTTATAGGTTATGTCAAATGGTAAGAGCTCAATAGCCCATTTTGCAATCCTTCCCGTTGCGTCGCGATTGTTTATAATATCGTTGAGAGGTACTTCGGAGGCCACCGTTATGGAACACTCTTGAAAGTAGTGTCGCAGCTTCCGGGATGCCATGAACACCGCATACGCTATCTTTTGATAATGTGGGTACCGGGACTTGCATGGAGTTAGAACAGTGGATACGTAGTACACTGGTTTTTTAAGAGGGAATCTGTGCCCTTCTGTCTCTCGCTCGACGACGAGTACCGCGCTGACAACTTGATGTGTTGCTGCGATATATAATAACATAGGTTCGCCCAGGTTGGGTGCGGCCAGGACCGGATTTGTTGCTAGTATGGCCTTTATTTCTTCGAGTCCGGCTGGGGCAGCATCCGTCCATTCGAAATGTTCGGTGCACCGGAGGAGGCGGTAGAGGGGCAGAGCCTTTTCTCCCAAATGGGAGATGAAGCGACTTAAGGCCGCTATGCATCCGGTTGTTTTTGTATTTGCTTGAGGTCCTTTGGAATATCCAATTGTGACAGAGCTCGGATTTTGGCCGGGTTTGCTTCAATTCCTCTACCGGATACGATGAAGCCCAAGAGCTTTCCGGCTGGTACGCTGAAGACGCATTTTTCCAGATTGAGCTTAATGTCATATGCTCGGAGGTTGTCGAATGTCACCCTCAAGTCTTCTACTAGAGTTTCGACATGTTTGGTCTTGACGACCACATCGTCTACGTATGCCTCTACTATTTTGCCTATCTGGGTAGCCAGACATGTTTGAATCATGCGCTGATATGTTGCGCCGGTGTTTTTGAGTCCGAAGGGCATTGTGTTGAAGCAGAATGGCCCATATGGAGTAATGAATGCCGTTGCGGCCTGGTCTTTCTCCGCCATCTTGATTTGATGGTATTCGGACTATGCGTCGAGGAAGCACAATGAATCGTGCCCTGCGGTAGCATCGATGATTTGGTCGATGCGAGGGAGGTGGAAAGGGTCCTTTGGACAGGCCTTGTTAAGGTCTTTAAAATCAACGCAGAGGCGCCAGGATTTGTCCTTTTTGGGTACCATTACTAGATTGGCTAGCCAGTCTGGATGTTTTATATCTCTGATGAATTCGGCTTCTAAGAGTTTGGCTAGCTCCTCTCCCATTGCCTATCTTTTGGGTTCGGAAAATCGCCGAAGAGCTTGTTTGACCGGCTTGAATCCTTTTAGGATGTTTAGGCTGTGCTCTGCCAGCCTGCGTGGGATTCCTGGCATGTCTGAAGGGTGCCAGGCAAAAATGTCCCAATTTTCCCGAAGGAATTCTCGTAGTGCGGCTTCGACATCAGGACTTAATTGTGCCCCAATGGAGGCCGTCTTTGTGGGGTCCATTGGATGGACCTGAAATTTGACTATTTCGTCTGCTGGTTTAAAAGAGGTGGACTTGGACCTCTTATCGAGTATCACATCGTCCCTATCCACCGTGGAGCGCAGCGTAGTTAATTCCTCTGCCGCTAGGGCTTCGGACAATGCCTCTAGGGCCAGTGCAGTTTTCTTATTTTCAGCACGGAGTGCTGTATCTGGATCACTGGCAAGAGTGATTATCCCATTGGGTCCGGGCATTTTGAGCTTCATGTACCCGTAGTGGGTTTGGAAGATTGTGAATGCCTCTCGCCCTAACAAAGCGTGATATCCGCTGCCGAATGGGGCCACTTGGAACGTGACCTCCTCAGACCTGTAATTGTCCAGTGAGCCGAACACTACATCTAGTGTGATTTTTCTTGTGCAACGTACTTCTCGACTAGGGATTATCCCTCTGAAGGTTGTGCTGCTTCGCTCGATGCGGCTCCAGTCAATATCCATTTTTTGAAGGGTTTCCTCGTAGATGAGGTTTAATCCGCTGCCGCCATCCATGAGTACCTTGGTAAGGCGAAAGCCGTCCACTATCGGACTGAGGACCAATGCGGCTCGTGCTCTAGCTGTTCGGAATTTAGGTTCGTCGCTGGCGTTGAAGGTGATAGCCATGTCACTCCATGGATTTGCTGTTGCTACTTGGTAGACTTCGGCGAGGCCGCGGATTGTTCGTTTTCGCATGTTAATACCGTACCGGTACTGCTGGGCTGTTTGCCCGGGGCTAAAAAGCCTTCGCCACTTTTGGCCACCTGCCATAGTATCCAACATGCTCGAAGGCTATGTGTTGGAGTGGCGCCCTCCGTACTGTGGATTTTGCAGGGTCCGTTGAGCCAGCCCTCCAGTACGGTTCCATGCCCTTTAGTGGTTTTTTGCTTTTTGGTTTTTAACCCAGGTGCTTGAGTATGGCGCACCCTTTTACTTCGGACTAGGGTTGTAGTCAAGGCCGGACTGTCCCAAAACCTAGCTTCGGTGTTCCTAGCACTCTCCACCGCACAGTATTTTTGTACGATGGTCGCTAGGTCAACGAAGCGTGTAACTTCGCGATGACTTATGGCGTTCATGATTCCCTTGTCCGTGCAATTGTTGTAGAAAATTGAAATCACACTTTCTTCGCAGCAGTCCTTTATCCCATTCATAACCAGGAGGAATCTGGCCCAGTAATGATATACTGTTTCATCGGGCTCTTGCCGTATTCGAGAGAGATCGCTTATGTTTGGGTGGGCGGGTGGAATCAAGTTCGGAACCCCGCCCGATCTGAGGCTCAAAGGCCAAGAAGTTTCCGGATTTGGAAGCTTGACTTGCTAGATGCTTTCCAATGAATCTAGTCTGATGCCTGACTCTAAGTTCAGTATTTGATTAGCGTCCATCCCTCCGCGGGAATCTGGCTTGGAGGGATCGGGAATCCGGACATAGTTGGTTTTCAATGTAAAAGAAGGGTTGCTGCATTGTCCCTCTACCACGACAACGTGGTGGGTAGCCTGAGGAGAGTTAATCTCTCTCAGATCGGTTTTAAGCCCAATCTGATCGTAGTCTGTAGCGACTCCTAGGGCGGCGATGCGACCCAAGAGCTCGTTTACAGAGGAGAGCTCAATCGGATCTAACTTCTCGGCGAATTCTGAGCTGACGTGAATATCGCTTTTGATGACCTGAGAGGTCATCGTCGGAGCGGTGGCCGAACAGGCGGTCATAAGAAAACCACCTAGCCGGACAGTTTGGCCGGCGGCCAGAGCTCCCTTGACGACGGTGCCGTCTTTAAAGACGGGAAAAGGCATCCTTCCTGATCGCGACGGCACAGAGGAACTCTCAATGAAAGCACCAATGTCGGTGTCAAAACCGGAGGATCTCGGGTAGGGGGTCCCGATCTGTGCGTCTAGGCGGATGGTAACAGGAGACGAGGGACACGATGTTTTTACCTGGGTTCGGGCCCTCTTGATGGAGGTAAAACCCTACGTCCTGCTTGATTAATATTGAGGATGTGGGTTACAAGAGTAGATTTACCACGAGATCAAGGAGGCTAAACCCTAGAAGCTAGCCTATGGTATGATTGTTGTTCGTCCTATGGACTAAGGCCATCCGGTTTATATAGACACCGGAGAGGGCTAGGGTTACACAGAGTCGGTTACAAAGGTAGGAGATCTACATATCCATATTGCCAAGCGTGCCTTCCACGCCAAGGAAAGTCCCATCCGGACACAGGACGAAGTC
Organism: Triticum dicoccoides; assembly: GCF_002162155.2. Lineage (NCBI taxonomy): Eukaryota > Viridiplantae > Streptophyta > Magnoliopsida > Poales > Poaceae > Triticum > Triticum dicoccoides. The sequence continues at coordinate 481,880,366 of NC_041381.1, read as the reverse complement.
TTCAATCTTGTATCTTCATAGTCTTGGAGTCCGGCCGATGATGATAGTTCGGCTATCCGGACACCCCCTAGTCCGGGACTCCCTCAGGGGGCTAAAATAAAGATGACCCTCGGGTTGGCTGACCCAAGGGAAGGGTATAGGTGGTGGTGAGGCAAATGGTAAAACCAAGGTTGGGCCTTGCTGGAGGAGTTTTATTTAAAGCGAACTGTCAAGGGGGTCCCATAAATCACCCAACCGCGTAAGGAATGCAAAATCAAGGAACATAACAACGGTATGACAGAAACTAGGGCGGCAAGAGTGGAACAAAACACCAGGCATAAGGCCGAGCCTTCCACCCTTTACCAAGTATATAGATGCATTAATTAAATAAGAGATATTGTGATATCCCAAGATAATCCTGTCCATCATGGAGCAATCTTCAAGTTCACCTGCAACTAACAACGCTATAAGAGGGGCTGAGCGAGGCGGTAACATAGCCAAGCAACGGTTTGCTAGGAAGGGTGAAAAGGTTAGAGGCTGACATGGCAATTTGGGAGGCTTGAGCAACAAGAGATAGGTAGCGCGGCAAAGCGATAGAACGAAGCAACTAGCATAGCAATGATAGTAGTGAGATCCATAGTAACGGTCATGTTGCCTGAAATCCCGCTAGGAAAAAAAAGAGTCCATGAAGAAGATGAAGCCACGAAGACGAACCAAGCGTAGACGAACGAATCCTCACGATCGCAACGAAACAGGAACTAACGAGAAGAAGAAGCACAACCGGAAAGAAGCAAACAACAAGGTAAACACACAACACATAGACATGGCATGATGCTCAACCAAGTATGATGCATGAAAAAACTAGATGAGGCTACTAATGGCAAAAGATGATGCAAACAAGAACAACACATCAAAGCAAGTTTAAATGAGGCCGGAAACAACATATAATAAATCCGGTAAGTCCTCGTATGCAAATTTCGAAATTGATCCAGATCTGAATAAACCTTATGTTCAAGTTGTTAACCAGCAAGTTAAGATGCACCAAGATGATCTACACGAAACTCTAGTGAAGTTACATATAAAGTTCGTTTAACTTGGAGCTACGGCCTAGAAGATATGAGCAAAACAAGTTAAACATGGCGTTGATGCAAAATGCATTCAAACATCAAGCAAACACACTCAAAACATGGATGCAACGAGGTAATATGAAACTACGTGCAATTTTAAGCAAGTTTCATATACAGCACACTCAAAACGGAGCAACGTTTCAACACATACACATGAAACAAGTTTAAAGGACAAGCTGTCCAAAACAGCAACTCGGCATCTAGCAAGCATCAAAACAATATGCTACAACACCTCAACATGAAAATAAAAGACATGGACATGATGTACAGGTAAAGAATGACAAAACATGAACACTGATCTATCTTCAGAAATCACTATAACATGCTCAAAAGGACATCACAAGATTGCAAATAATAACAGTTTACAGACTTAGCAGAAATAACATCAGGTTGCAATGTTTAGAGCTATCAAACATCATGTTACAGCAAGCTATCATGGCAAACAAAGGCATGTCATGCTAATACTAAAGATAAAGGACAAAACTCCCCTACTGAACTAATTCCAAAGATCAACAGAAAAGATGGTAGCATCCATTCAAACATGGCAAACGATATGACAGATTCAGACATGGCAGGAACAATGATAAGTAGGCATGTTGGTAAGCTTGTACAACTCACCACAGAGCAATACATGGCATGACAAGGTGAACAACAGTAATATGACATATTTATGAAGCTAAGAACGGAAGAAACAAGTTCATAGGGTGCATGGATCACTAGCAAAGCACATGGCAAAACTGAACTTAATGTTAACAGGCTGACAACAACATTATTTAGCTATTTGAGAGCAACATTACAACAAGCTACATCAGGCTATAAATGCAACTAAAGGCACAAATGGATACAGCATGATATGTATAACAAAACATCCTTAGTGAAAAACTCCAGATTGTATATAGAATGACTTGTAGCAGCAGGTTTACATAGCATCATGATATAACAGATTCATCCTAGCAAAATAGTAACATCAATTACCCTACTTCACGAGGTCCATGCACTCACTACAAGACTCACAAAAATACTTGGATTGTGCCACTGTAAATATGGCATTATGTAGCTCAAAACTCATGTAGACATCAAGCTCATAGGATGCACACACAAAATGCAATGAAAAAGACAAAACAGCAAGTTCTGTTAACAGACAACAGTTAACATCATATAGCACTCTTGCAACGATGATTAGGGCATCTAGATGGACTCAAGCAAGCACGACATATTGGAATGAAAAGAAGAGCATCTCATGATGAACATTTTGATATATAATATGCACAAATCGGAGTAGCACACAAGAAGTTATGACATGATGAACATGGCAACATAATGTGACAGAAAAAGG